>NW_028262330.1:14247152-14408940 GCF_047370975.1 Nipponia nippon | reverse complement strand
GCAGAGCAGCACTGCGCGAGAGTTTGCTGGACCTGGTGAAGAATAACAGCCAGGTACAAGTGCTCTCCTCAGATTATCGAAGTGAAAAAGAGATACAGACTCCATCAAGAGAACTATCGTTCTGTGCAGCTCACACATTCCTGAAGCATTTCAAACGGACCAAAAACTAGAAGTAGTAAAACTGTCTGGAAATAAAACAAAAGGGAAAAAAAAATTACCAGAAAATACAACTGAGAATTGAGAGCAGCTTAAATACACCTTAGTAGAGGAACCGAAATACACTTCAGTCCTCAGAGAAACCTGTGCTAATGGACAGTATTTCCAGTCCAAAATAGACAAAATAACAAACATCATTAAAGAAAGAGGAAAAATAAAGTGTAATCGGTAAGACATTATTTCAGATATTTATTAAGGAGAATACTGTATAAAGTGCACAACTAGCTTGGTTTTGCAATCAAAACAAGAATGTGGTGAGGTGTCATCAAGATTGCTCATTTTCATTTTCAATACAGCTTAGAATACAGGGATCAACCTGAGATGCAGCTCTTAAGTACTCCAGTTATTTTTGGACATTGAAGTTTTGAAAGCTCACCCTGCACCTGTGGTTTGAATAAAAAGAAAAAAAGAAAAAGTGCCTGTCCTCCAAAGTGCATGGTAGAGATAGGAAAAGTACACATTGGTATGCCAGAAAAATTCATAGGACAGAGAGTGAATTAATAGGAAGACTGAAAAAGAGAGATCATCACAAAACTTCCCTGCTTGAGCAGCAGAAGAGGAGCCTAGGGAAGCATAAGTACTCTAAGTGAGCTCAAGGACTACGCGACGCTTAGGCAAACCATGTTTCATCTGTGTTGCAACGGTCTTTGCAGGAACTTAGGAGAGACTCACATAACAGTGTGCTGGATGCTTCCAAGACCGAGAAGAAAATAGTAGTCGCAAATTCAGAAGTGTGTAATGGAAGTGCAGTACGGGAGGTGTCACACCAGGAACAGTGATCCTGAGCACGCAGTGGTCACGGCATTGCATCTGCCAACGTGCAAAGGTTTGTAACGGTTAATGATGCAGCAGAGAAGTGGGTTGTGGAGGCATTTGCAAGACAGGAACGAATCTATGCTGGTAAAGAGATGGCTGAGAAAAAGGGAACAATAGGAAGATGCAAGAGAATTCAGTTTGAAATAACAAACCAGAAAAATAATCACTGCATCAATATTAAAAATGTGTTTCAGATAAGACTTCTCTGTGTCTCAGTTTGTATTAGTAAAGGGGAATATTAACTCTCAATAATCTAATCACAGCACTTTGAGGCTGGTGAAGAAAAACCTTGAATAGTAGTAGAACAAAAGAAGGAAGCAATTTTGGTGCTGGGGGAAAAAGGATGGTAACAATGAGATAAAGTGGAGCATCACTGTGGATCAAATGAAATAGTACAGTCTGGGGAATTGTAGATAACAACACGGTAAACACTGAGTAAAGGCCACAGTGGTGAGAATCAAGGTTTCTGCTGGATCTAAAGCAAGAATCTTAAGAATCTTGGCATTGTATCAAATGCTGAAAAATACATTAACAGCAACACTGAATAATCAATCAGAAATAACAGCAGTCTCCAAACTACATAACACTATGTGCCAAGAGCAGCGTTGAATTGTGGTGGTTTGTGGTAAAAAAGGAAAAACCTAAGGTTAAGAATCTGATGGTGCAGAACTGCTGGACACCTACATCTACATCTACTGCCATCTAGCATCACCGATTCATGGCACCTTTGAAAATCAGGCTGTAAAAAGACAGAACCCACAATTTAGCTGGACAAACTTGGTAATTAAAGATACCTAAAGGCTGTGATATTCACCTGAAGGAACCAACAAAGGGCAACTTAAACCTGGATCCCAAATAAAATGTTAGAGGACTGTCTTTAAGGAGATTCTGTGAGAAAACATCTGGCGTAAGCAGGAAAGGTTTTGAACATCTCATTTATTCCTTGGTATATAACCTCTTTCTGTCATTGAGGGCACTCAGACAGCTAATGAGGTAGGTATAGCACAACCAAGTCTTTCCTGATAAATAACGGTGACGGTAACACTTTCAACCTTATTGATTGGCTTAGAACAGAAATCATGATGATAATGGGTTTATGTATCCCTGAGAGGGAGTATAAAACAGGAAGAACAGGAGTCTTCTCCATAGATTTTGGGAGAAGGGCCATCACTTCACTGCCATGGTGGGAAACTGTGTTATACGAAATCAATGTTACGCGCAGAACATTGCTGCGAGATATGCGTGTTTTATAGATGGGGGAGCCAGAAAAGTTAATTGACTTGCCTATGGCCATGAAAGCAGTCAGTGACAGACCTGGGATTCATGATCAGGACTTCCTTGCCTCCTCCATCATGTTCAAACAGTTATCTACTTGCTGGCCAGAGGCTCACTGCATGGTTGTTCTAACATACTGTATAAAGATAGTCATGCAAGGGATGTAGCACAAAGTCACTGAAGAACAGAGCTCTCTCTGTACCAGAAAGCAGATTTCTTCTGGAAGCTGCGTGCAATTGGGAACCTCTGGCGGGAAGCACACATCTGGTTTCTTCACCCTGGAATGTCTGGTGCTTAAGGCTTAGCACAATGAGGACCATTTTAATGACTAAATGTAACAGAGATAGCCCATACAGGCATAAATTACAAGGTGTCTGGTAGTGAAACAACCTTTTCCCTATGCTCTTCTGACCCTTAAAAAACAAACATTAGCCTGGTTAATTCAGTGGACTCATCACATACATCTACAGATCAGTCTATATTTCCATGTCCACAGGTCGGATATCTCCAGTTTTGTGTTCTTTTACCCACAGTTCCCTGTCTTTGGCAGGATCCACTTTCCGAAGCAACTGATCCACGAGCTCTACTGTCTAAAAAGAACAAAACAAGAATCAAAATGTCAAGGGCGCATTTCAAGCAGAAACAGTCATTGCTCTGAAGCACAGAGCAGCTATGGGCACGCCTACGTTGCATTTGCAGACAAGCGAGAACTGCACGTATGCAAGACTCGGTGGACAACAGCCGGATCTGAATGTGAAGCCTCTTAGCGGGAAGCAGAGAAGAGGCAGACGTAACACTGGCCAGCCAGTCTCTGACTCCTGTCCTGAAATCTGTACCTTACATCAAATACAACCATGCACTGAGGTCAGCATACATCCCCTGTATTTTAATATTTGAAAACTACACAGTTTTTTAATAAGAAAAAAAAATATACTCCCTCCCGCAACAGTGAAACTATTTACCATCTTCCTTGCAAGAACAGATGACCTTAAAGAGTAGTGCATCATGCTGGAAGAACTAATAATGGCTCATGCCGGCCAAACGTAATTCAATTTATTGTGTCTCCCCCAGCAAAAAGCTGCAATCGAGCAGTAAGAAATGTAACCAGGATCAGCGTGCCCTGGAGGAGCAGGACTGGGGTCGCAGTACAGTACTGCTGCAAACAAACAAGCTGACCGCATACACTTTTCACATCTTCTTTCGGTCCAGGTCAGTCTGATCAGGATAGGGACTGTTCTGCTCAGCTGAAGTGCAGTAAAGACCAAAGGGACCAAACAAAAAGCAGACTTACACTTTGGTTGAACATGTCTGTCTCATGCCGCAGCTGTGTGTACTGGCAAAGGTGCTGCCGAATCATCTCCACCCTTTCAACTTCTAGTCTCTCAAGCTCCTGGACACGAAGAAAAACAAGTCCATGTTTTTCTTGGAAGCTCAACGTGAAGACCCAGAGAAAGGATGACACACAAAAGGTTGCCAGTCAGTGTGATACTACCCCAGGGTCCCACTTTGGAGCTGAACTCTGTGGTTGCACATCCCTCTGATTTGCAGAGAATCAGAGACAGCAAGCAACAGAAGTCACTTCAGCCTGAGCCTAACAACAGAAAAGAAGGTCAAAACCTTTCCAAAACAACCAAGGCAGAGAGAGGAGCTACTGTCTTCAGGGATGCTTCAAACAAGGGAATCTGTTTCCTGCAAGAAGGTTTGCATGCTTTGTTACTAGCTCCAGAAGTCACTGTGATTCCTTGGGGAAGCAGGAGACAGCGTTGGGGTGTATGGGTCAGAGGGCCTGGATGCCCTCGGTCTAACCAGACACCTGTAAGAGCAGTTCTATCTGTTCAGCAGATGATGAGCTGGGACAAGTCTCCACCTCGCTCAGCTGGCAGTAAGCAGATCCCAGCAACGCTTTAGTTGAAAAGGCAGGTGATTTCTAACTTTCCTCCTGATTTTTTCTGCCTCCCTCTTCTCCTGGATTCTGATATTATACCCCAAAGTCTGCGTGTAGTCCTTCCTTGTCCATCTGAGCGGCAGCAGTGGAAGGAGGATGCTATGGAAGTCTGCCTTTAAAGACATATACTGCAATGGACTGCTGTTTCACTAGAAAGCTCTGTATTCACAGGGTCATCAATGGGGCCAAATCTTACAAAAACTGCCTGCAGAGGGCGTTTCTGGTGTCCACTAACTGGGCATCACGGTGGTGTGCAAGCTGAGCATATGCACGCAGACAGGCTGCTACATTGCCTTCCCTGTGCTATCTGCAATTTGTTAAATGCCTTCCGGGAAACAGATCCTTCATTACAGCACAAAAATCTCAGGCGGCAGACTATCTGCCTGGGGAGGAAGAAGAGCAAAGGAGCTTATGGTATGGACAAGACTGAAACAGACTGAGCTCCTATTGCTGTTGCTGGTTGATGAATGGCCCACTTTGAACTAAGACTCCTTTACTTAGGGCATAGGTGTGCAGGGCCAGAGCACAGAAGCCAGCGTGCTAGTGCTGGCAAGCACGCCATACACAGAATGTGCATTGTATCTGCACTAGAAACTTCAGGGAGGAAGGTATGCAAGGAAAAACAAATCTTTAGACCTTGAGTCTCTCAACTTTGTATTGCGTGTGATCTAATCTGTATCTGAGCTGATCAGATGCAGACCGTTTGTCAATTTAGATTTTATATTCTTGTATGCCTTACCTTCAAATGCTTCTCAGTCTGAGTTTCACAACTGACAGATCTGCTGGGCAGCCCGCAGGCTATGACTTCCCTCTTGAGCTACTACTAGAGCACTTCTGAGTTGCACTTCTCCAGGAGCAAATATGCAGCTAACATAACCTGGCCGTATGGGGACACAGTGGCACTGATGGTCAGTGAGAGGAGAATCACATCCCTTATGTATAGGAACAGCCAATTTTTTCTCTCTTGTTCTGCTTTTGGGAAGATATCTGCCTCCTGGTTTTCCACTCATCCATCTGCCTTTATTTATTTACTGTAGTTTAAATATTGCACTGACACACTTCCAAATGCTGAGCAATTTATTATCCTGCTTCTTATTAGGAGGAGTTTACAGTTTTGTGTTTGTCCAATGAGAAAAATACATGCAAAAGACAGTTTTATTTCCCACTTTTGAAAGCAATTGGCCCTTGTCCAGAAGGGCTCTAAGGAATGACATGAGGGAGGAGCCCTAAAGCCAAAGTACAGGTATTTCAAGGAATACAGCACATCAAAGCTGTATCTTGGCATCTTGGTGACTAACCGCAAAGGTATACGCCCTTAGGGGGAATACTGTGAGCTGTGTTATCTTCAGAGAAGCAGAACAATAGGTAATTAAAGCATGCCTCTTCTGAGCTGGCAATACCCCTGAAGAAATTGTAAAACCATGGAATACAAAAATTCATTAATGTACAAATGGATTCAGTGATTTATCACATGTTTTTCCATGTCTTCCGTGTGCATTACTTCATCCTTCCTGGGGACAATTCCAGTGTTCTGGCCCCTAAGCAGCCCTGAACTGGTTTAATGCCTTCTGCAATGAAACAATTATTTCTTCCTTCCACTAATGATATGAGTTTTTCTTAGAACTGAGAATGGGAAATACAATGGGAGATTCATCACCCAGTTTTTCCCACCGCTTTGCACTGCAACTAGCTATGAGTGATGAATGTTGTACGCTATTCCAGTTTTGCACTGTTATACATGTGAGATGCTACAGTTACATACCAGAGTGGTGGTCACCATTTCCTCAAACCACTTGGACTGGGCTTGATTGTAAAGATCCACACAGCGCATCAGGTCATCTCCTGAGAAGTTCAAAATAGCAACACATTAGTCTTCTCTAGGCGGTGTTAGGGCGCTTCGAAAGAAATCGCAGTTCAGGTTTTGTAGACAGACCCAAAGGGTTTGAAGGTCAGTCCTGGTGGAGCTGAAGGCAGTTCCGTTACCTGGCATTTGTTAGACGCAACAACATTTCAACAAAATGCATGCACTTGATGTGTGGCAAAAGCTCAGGTGATTGGGGTGAGAAAGAATGAGGGGGAAAGACAAGATTTTCAAAAGGAAAATATGAGCATTAAGTAATATATTACAAAATGCCAAGAACTATGAAAGCAAGTTACTTCAGTTAAAAAAAATCTCATAGACAGAAAGTCATATCTGAAAAATAAAATAATTAAAATGAGAAATCAATAGTAACAAGTTATTGAGCAGCTGCAGGGTAGCACTCTGTAGGTGAGACTGCATTCTAAGACGGGTCTGTTTAAAATGGGAGTGAAGCGTCAGGCTCAAGCTGTCTGAGATCAAGGGACACTTATTTGCAACCTTGACCCAGCTGCACACTCATGCATTCTCCAGCCTCTGAAGATGCACGATTCCAGTCAAGCTCTGGCTTCCTCCCACGTTCGGGGCAGTAACACAATAAGCTGCGATTATTTCAATTTTTCCTTTGTTGCAGGACTCTGCTCTGACAGACAGGGAAAGGTGGGTGGAAAATCTGGAAGGCATGTCTCAGAGATTATTGGTTTCCAGCCAGTAAATTCTCTTTCTTCTTCAACTGAGGCTCAGTTACACTTTCCCTAATGGTTTGATGCCTAGGTCCAGGCTCAAATTCATCCTGTTCTTTTTGGTGCAAAAAGGTGTTTATACATAAACCAGGAACAAATCAAGCTTTAAGAACAGGACTCCATAGACCAAACAAGTGTCAAAGAAGTAAATGCATCTGGAAGTCTCTCATGGACTTAGAACTTAGGGTGGCAACCAAACTCTACGAAGAAACCAGGATTCATGGCTTAAAGCTCAGCAATAAGCTTATCCACCCAGACGGGGGATGTCTAATGACATGACAAGTCCAAACTAATGGCTCTCACACTCCAGGAGGCTCCTCGGGAGCTATCTGACTTGGGGTTATCCTCCACCCATCCACGTGAATCTGAGCCACTGTACAGCCAGGAACACGAAAGCCATGAAACACATGAACAACCCATAGGAGCAGAAAGCAACGCCACGTATCAGTAACCGGTGGGATCGTAGAAGGGCTCTGGTCTAGAGCTCTCTAGTCCTACCATCCACTTGCAGCAGGCCTCATTTCAAAGCTAGATCACTACATGCTGCTGCTGTGCGCATCGCAAGCAGCCCAGCTGGGCAGCAGTACCTGCAGGGATGGGGCAAGTCCTCCCCTGCCACGCACCGTAACAGTGGCACCAAGTGGGGGGAGCGATGGGGAGACTCACACCAAACTCTGGGTTACTCCCATCTGATCTTCAGCTCTCCCTTGCTTGTTCAGTAAATATCTATTACAAACAATTTCTGGGGACCCAAGAGAACACAGAGAGGCTGTGAATTTGCAGACGGTTGAAGAGCATCTCTCATGGAGCCTCCTGTCGCTAATACCTGTGGTCACACCATGACTGACTCCTCTCAGTCTCCTCAAAACTCAGACAGGCCATCCTGAAGTTTTAAAAGCTTCAGAGCTATGAAGGACCACTCTGCCAAGGAATGGATCTATGAAGGGACAAAACATGGAAGCCCTAGTTAAAACATATTTTCAGCCAAGGTACTAACAGAGCTGCATGTATCAGCTTTGCAGATTTCAAGACAGACAGTTCCTGGTGGATCCTGGAGAAGCGGTTTGAGCCTCTGTAAAACACACGCAGGTCACATCAAGTAGCTGTATCCTCAGTACACTATAGAACACACTACTGTATCCTCAGTATGCCTTGAAAAGAAATTATTTTAATCACTGAGTAGCAGTGGAAAAAAGACAAAAAGTTCACTTTCAAGGAAAAAGACAGTAATAGGAAGCATAATAGGCACCCACATAGTTGTGGGTGACTGTGATTTAGGAAAGAACCAAGGAAGGAACTATGATTTAAGGAAGAAACATCCTCAGCTGAGCTTCTTTGAATCTGACTTTGAAAGTTTCACATTCAGTTATCTCAGCACACTTTCACAAAACAAAAGGACAATTCACCCTCCTTTTACTGTTCTCACCCCAATTATCAAAATCATCATTTTGTGACATCTGACTCGGAAAAACTGGGCTTGTTTCCTCAGAGGATTTAACACCAAACAGATTGGTAGCATGGTTCACTTTGTAGCTACAATACTGAAAAACAAGAAACACACAGGTGGACAGGCAGTGGCATCCCATCGTGTTCCTGCCGTCCGTGGGGCTGCACTCGCCTCCAGCCGCTGCCAGACACAGGTACTCACCCGCCTGAGTGGACTTCCGTCTCGCCTTCTTAATTTCCTCTTCTGTCTTGTTGCTGAGCTTCACCTCTAGCTGCTGCGTTTTCATTTCCAGATCCTTCTGTCTCTCTGTCAAGGCTTTCCGGGCCTTGGAGCAATTAAAGAAGAGTCACACGTTTTAGAGGAAAAGAGCTGCCAGCTGCTTTCAGCCATGTATGACTCCTTCACACAAGTATTTGTCAGTAAGAAGTCAGGGACTCTGCATAAAACAGGGTCCTAACTGGGATTCAAGTTCTTAGGACACCATGTGGTGTTCAAAGAAGTGTCCTACCACCATACAGAAGTTGTCACCAACAAATCACAAAAGCATCTGAACTCTTCATAGGTTCTGAGAAAGGCACAGTACAAAAGGCATCATCAGACTTTCATGTTTCTTAGCAACTTTCTCACTATTTCTAGAAGAAAGGGGAGCGGGAGCTTCTTCTAAATGTCTTAACCAGCATCACCAAGACACTTCTTCCATTTGCTTTTCTTAGGACCTGAATCGTTGAAAGAATTTCAAGTAACTTACAAAATCTATTTTTATGTACCTTCTGGATTCAATATACACTTATCAGAAACTCTAACAATAGGAACTTCTAGAATTATTTCAGAAAAAGTAATTCAGGGTCATGACAACATCAGTTCGCACTGTAGAAATCAACAACCTGAGACCTGGTTACAACTGATTATTTAAATTACTTTAAAGTTTTCCAGGTTTTTAAAACCTGATTTATCAGTATCATTACTGAACATGTACAGGCAAATCAGTAAAGTGTCTTAACAAATAAACGTCATTACCACATATGCATGCTGTCACCTCATTTGTTGAGATTGCCTAAATACACAAAATAAAAATAACTTGTTTTGCACGGCCTTGTTATAAAACAGGCCACATTTGTTCTTTATCCAGTTACGGTGTTTAAAACTAAGTTTGGATGGTTACGTCTTGTTAGCACCTTGCAGTTTTCTACAGTCACACCAGCCTGCAAGTTACAACGCTCTTGAGGCATTACTTAACTTTCTCAACCTGCAGTTCCAAAGACCCTGTGCTTGGCTCGGCGGGACGCAAGAGGGAGCTGCAGGAAAGCAATCTGGTGAGAAGCTGTGTACTTCATCAGGCACGCTGCAGGCACGGCTTTTCCCTTTCTTTAATTCCTTCTTCTCAAGGCTATTTTAATTCATTCTTTTCAATATCCCTACTGAGGACTGTGTTTCTTTGCAGATATGACTGTAAAGAACTTACTGTTTTGCAGAAAAAATGCCTTCCCTGCGCACATACAGTCTAATAACCTTGTGTATCCTGCAACAATTCTGTCCCTGGGAGAACTTTCTCACGTGCAGTCTGATCTTCCATGAAAGCCCAACCAACCTTCTGGGTTGACTGGGCATGGTATTTTCCTTTCCAACTTACACGCAAGAGCAAACCGCATGAGGATACCGTTTGGCATAAGCATCTTGGCAGCCAAGGCATGGGTGTCCCATTTCCTGCCAGCTGCTGCTAAGAGAGCACTTCTTGCGGGTATAACCCTCCCTAAATCACAACCTACCTACTGGATGGTCATGTTAAAACAGCCCCTGATACTCGGGTGCTGCTGATGTTTGGTTTTTTCAGGTGAGGATGTTTGCTGCGAGGCACAGAAAATGGGAACTGGGAGAGGGTTTGTGAGTTGCTGTGCCGGTTTCTCCTTGGCCATCTGCTTTGGGCCACTGCACAAGAGGATACTGAGCCAGATGCGTCTTTGGCCTGACCCTGCTGCTATTCTAAGGCAAGGTTTTTTACATTTTGAGGGCAACAAATGTGACTTCCAGATGCACACATTTCATCAAATGTATCAGAAATATATTGCCCCAAATTGGGAAGGGGAGGATGAAACAAAAAGCCCGTTCAGCAGTAACGCATTAGCCCTGCCTGTAGCCCCATTTCCCAAATCTCAGCTAAGCAGCAAACCACATCAGGGGCCTGGCAAAGCATAACTAACAGCAGAAAGCACTCAGCAAAAACCTTTGTGGTTCTTTGTGGCAGAACAGAAACTTCACAGGGCAGCTGCTTTTCTGTCCAAACCAGCAGTACCTCATAAACTCTCCAGTTTGTTCTCTGCTCCCACCTTTTCAACTGCTGCGTAGCGGCTGGCCAGCTGCTTCCGTAAGTCTGCAATATGGTGGTCGCACTTCTTCATGTCTTTCTTAAAGTTCTCTCTGAAGTTGAGCAGGGGTTTCTCTACCTCGCTCTGAAGCTGGTAATGAAAACAAAGGAAGAAATGGCAATAATGAGGAGCCGGGCAGTAATTCCTGGCTCTTCTGCTGAGCAGAGCTCAGGACAGAGAGGAAACAATACACAGACCGCAGCCAAAGGCAATGGCATACAGCAACGCTTCTCTTCCCCAAGAGACCTCTGAGTGAAGCTACTGCAAAACTCAGCTCTTCGCAGGACAGCTCTGTTAAGAGAATATTTACTGAAGGGAGCAAAAGGACAGAAATCTTGTCTTCCTCTCGCCCCATTAAATCGTATCTCTCTTCTCACACGCAAGATCCAACTGCAGGCAACATCCAGAGCACTACTTGAGGTGCTCTGATTCTGGCCTAACTGATGCAACTTGCTTAAAAAAAAAGTACACAAACAAAAGCCGCTAACCCTGACTGCAATAAGGTGAGTCAGTGGACTGTGGCAACACGCCTGCATTTCTTGTATAGTGAAGAGACTCAATAAAGGCACATTTTATTTATTTCTGTGAAGTATAAGGGAGCCTGAAGAGAAGTCCGAGTATTTAGTTGAAACTCTTAAGTAGCAGAAAGAAACCACTGAACTGAACTCAGGAGAGATCCATCAAGACTGCACATGTGACTGATCTCTTACAAGCAGGACTTGACAGTCGGTAATACTCAACTCTAACAGAGTTTGTATCATATTGCTGTTTGGCCTTCTGATAGAGTTTTGACATCTAGAAAATGCGCTCTGAAGGGATATAGATATTTCACCTCCCCAGAAGCAACCAAATACTTCTTTCTTATTGTCCCTCCTGCGGGGATGCTGGACTCCATCAACGCAGGCGAGTTGGGTCCACGATCACCTAACATGGCTCACAGTGGAGCAGTATCAAATACTCCCTGAAAGCAAGTATCTTCATCCTTTCTCCAGTGTTATTTTAATGGACAAGGAAACATCATTCAAGCTTAGTACAGCCGTTTAATGGAGAGAGGCTACAAAGACAGCCAAGGCCCTACAGCACACATCCTAGAGAGGTTAAACAAGTCTAAAGCAGAGCTTGTTTAGGCAGATGAAGACTGGCACCATGGTGATCTAGTATGGCCTACAGCATCTGAAGGTCAGCTGCAAGGGTAACAGAGCAAAATTCTTCTTAGTAGGGCCAGGCAATGTCACAACAGACAACTGGGCTTTGGGAGGTCCAGGTTGAATGTAATTTAAAAAAGAAAAATCACCAGAATGGTAGCTGGGCACTGGAACAGGTTGACCAGAGAGGTCGTGAAATCTCTGTCCTTAGAGATATTCAAGACTCTGCTAGACAAAGATGTAGCTGGCTTGATATGCTGTGGGTGATAGTCCTGCTCTGACTGGGGGGGGCGGGTTGCACTAGAAAATTCTGGACAATATTTTTATGACAGTCTCATCAGGATGGCCCTAGGCAAGCTAATAAAGACCTGTTCACAACTCTGTGGTCCAGCATGGTTACACAAACTCAAGAACAGAGGTACAAACCGATAGCTGTGCCAGGAGCATTGTCAGTGCTCAACGAAAGAAGAACTGGAACAGAGAGAAGTTCAGGATGGCTTCAGTGAATACTAGAGGCAACATATTACAATTGATAGAGATGTCTGTGTCCAACTGAGTCTGGAGTAGCTAAACAGTCTGCATGCTCTTCAGACTGCTCCATTAATAAACAGATTAACCTGAGTAAACGACCCAACATGGATCAGTCATCCTCAGTGGAAGAGGTGGCAACCTGACCTATCTCATGAAAGAGGCAGTGCTGTGAAAACCCTTATAAAAATCCCCACGGCCAAGGACACACCAAACAGGAGGGCATTTCACTGGTAGTTCTACTTGCCTAACAGAAAGTAAAGATATTTGTTTATTTCACACGGTTCATAATGGGACAGGAAATTCTCAGATCCTCATAAAGATAGGAAATGCATTACCAGGAGGCTAAAAATGCAAACAAGGCAACTGCTTTCTTCAGTTTTGTGTTCTGGGAATCAAAGAAGTGGAATTCTGAGTTCAGGCAGTCATCCATCCTCTAGCATCATTATCCTCCTTGAACTTCCATCTTGCAAGAGGCACCATAAGCTATTAAAACAGACTCACATGTGACTGACCCAGGCTTTTAAATGTTGCATTATAGTTGCCCATACTTTTTCCTTTTTCTTTTTTTTTTTTTTTTGCTGGAAGATCTTGCTAAAAGACCTTCAAATGCATGCAATAGATGAAAAAAAAAACCATAAACTACTTTCCTAAGATGAAGAGATTTAAAGCACCAGTGCATACAGACAACTCTGATATTTACCCATCACTGAATGAGTGAGATGTGACAAAGGACTTGAAATCTCAAGAAGTTTGCCAAGAGAAGTTATCAGGTAGAGGATGGAGACCCTGGATCTCTGTACCGCTATGGTAGAGTCTTAGGCAGAAAGACAGAGGCATAGGCTTAAGCATAGTATGAGATGCTGGAGAAACTACACAGCTGAGTTATTGGAAACCACACTTCAAAAATTCCTCTGATTTCACAAGTACTTATTTTTCCTTTGCTGCATCAGCACCATTTCCAGAGTGGCTGGTAACACACCATCATATCCAGGCCAGCCCACCATGACTTCAACTAGTACAACACATGTGCATCTTCTCTTCCAGCAGAACTCACCTCCTGGACCTCAGTGAGGGATAATGGAGAAGAGGGGAATGGAGGTTTAATGCCATGACAGCCTTCTTGAAGGACCCCTCCTGTGCATGTATCTACAGCTGCCATGCCAGTCTGTACAGGCATTAGTAGTGTAATAATATTTTATGTTCCAAGTGCCGCAAGAGCGCTGTCACCTTCTCCCATCTGTTCATGACCCCTAATGCAACAGTGCCATGAAGGACTGTCACAGAAGTTTTTCAATGTCTTCATGGCTGGTGCTGATGTTTCAATGTTCTTGGTGTGCTCTGCGCTGTACTGACTGCTCGCACCAGCACGGACTGGTTTCATTCGACTATCAACAAGAAATATAAATACTTCTAAGAATAACTTCTCTGAAAGTAATAGCAATAATCAATACATTTGAAAACCTATTCTGTTAATAAAAGAAAGCCTGAACTAGGAACTCTCAAAGCAGGTACAGGAACAGTGGGGAGAGCTGAGGATGCTACAGGAGTTTCTGTGCATGGTTTAAGGAAAAGTAAAATAATTAAAGAGCCCCTATACATTGCCTGCCTACACGCACACACCGCTCCAGGGTGCATTTCTTCCTCTTGGAAAACAATACAGGAGAACAACGGGGAGCAAAAAGTATTTCACTAATTACAGCCCTGAAGTAGAAGTTCGAAGCAGAGCAGCGGGTTACCAAGGCAGCAGCTGGTTGCCTGAGTAACCTCTGCATAATCGCTTACAAACAGTGCAGAGCTATAATTTTCCTCCAGAACATGGCTGTTGTGCTGAGATATCTGCCACTGTATTGAACTTGATCACCCACAGAGGTTAACATAATGCAACAGGCCACAAGAGTATGTCACGTGTGGTGGAAAAAACCAGATAAATACCATAATTTGTTCAAGAAATCTCCTTGGGCATCACTTGAGAGAAGATCCAAAAATAAAACCAAGTAATTTCCAGTGCACTTTTGAGAAAGGCTAACAATACCAAGAAGTCAGAGTCCTGGTTTTCTTCCTTCCAGACAGATACATTAGATTCTTGTTGAGAAGCCAAATATTATTTTTCATTTCTTCCTCTACAGAAGTAATCTGTACAAGCTCTAGGTAAATTCACTTGAACAGGCTGGAACTTAGAGCCCTAGGTAAATAACCACTAGAATCAGTTTTCCTTCTTTTTTATGAAAAATTAAGGCTAGATATGTTTTAACTTACTCATCAGGTAAATTAAATAAACTATGATTTTGGCAGGAAGAACGGACAGAATTTCTATAAGTTTGTTCACCAACTTATTAATTCTTCTAAATTTGTACTATATGCTTGTGTATTTTTCCCACCCACAAGCACTGAAGTGAGATCCACATCAATTACAGGGCAAAAATCTTTGCGAAAGGAAGAACTATTTACCTTAGAAGAAAATTTGAGATGAACCTCTGCTTCGTCAGCTAGACTCTTCTTTAGCTGAGCCCAAGCCTCTCCTAATGTGCTGAAAGAACACAGAGCGACAGTTAGCAATGCCCTGTCTTCTGCACATCCTCCCAGCGAGATCCATCAGATAGATAAGGCACAATGCTTTGTACCACATCATACTCAGCAAAATCATGGAACAGTGATAGCAGGAATCTGAGAAGATAACTGATCTCTGTGACCAAGGCAGAATTATATTTGCATTGTATGTAGCAGATCTTTGAAAACACTGTTCATAATGATCTCCAGTTACAGAGATGTAGTCTCCATAAGCAAGATACTTCAGTTTCTTATCCTTACCACAACAATGTTTTTCTTTTCTAATCCTTAAAATAGATCTTCATCAATGCAGTTTTCCCATTGCCTCTTCTACTTCACACCCTACCTTTGGTGAATAGATTATTCTACTTGTCCTCGGAGAAGCCTTTCAGTATTCGAAAATTACCAGGTCTTTTCTCCACCTTCTTTTTCCTTCAGACAAATTATTTTCCAGACGACGGCAGTTTAGGTACGCTCCTCCAGACCCTCTCCAACAGCCTAGATTCCTCTTAATGCGTCCTAACCAAAACTACACCATCTCCCAGCAGAGGTCTTCCAGTTGCTAAACTGGTAACAGATTATTTTGTATCAGACACTCTTTCTTCTACATATCTCAGGATGATTGCTTTTTTAGACAACAGCGTGAAGTTGTTGATGAATAAGCTTGTGATTCACTACAGCCAGATCCTTCTCCCACAAACCGTTATGTAACTGTATCTTTCACATCCTGTGAAAGTATAAAACCTGGTACTTTGTCCTCATTGAAATGCATCTTAATTTTTTTCAGTTCACTTCTCTAGTTTAAAAAAATAATTCTGAAGCGCAATCTTTTCTTCAAATTGTATGCACCATCCCTCCTAGCTTTGTCTCATCTCTGATTACAGTAAATCCATTATTTATTCTATCATAAGTTATTAACAAAAACATTGAAAAAAATCTGGACTTGGGACGAACCTCATGGGATCTCACTCCATAGCTACTTTCTGCACTTTACTTTTTTTAAGTAGTGGGTATGATTTCTTACCTAGTTTTGCACCTTAGGCTTTATTTAGGCCACATTTCTCTTACCTGCCTGCAAGAATCTCCCATTGCAAAAAGCTATACTAAATTAAGAGCTACGATACTGACTTCTTCTGTTCTTCCATCACTGGAGGAATTTAGGTTGGTTTGACATTGTTTGTTCTGTATGCATCCTCAATAATTGCTCATCACCTTAGCTTTCCGCTGAGTGCTTCTAGAAAGCTTGATGCCTTATTCTACCACTTTGCACAGGTTACATAAAGCTGACTGATCTACAATTTCCCGGATCCTTCTCTCTCTCTCTCTCCCTCACCCCCTTTTCAAAGATAGTCATATTTGTCCCTTCCTGGTAGCCTGAAAAACTGCTTGTCATCTGCAATTTCAAAATAATGATCTGTAAACTCTGACGTTGCTCCAATGAGTTGAGTCCTCAAGTATGGTGTTCATCACAGCTAAACAACCTGAGATTGTTTCACCTACGTAAGTGCTCCCAACTCTTCTCCTTCCCTAGTCCCACCCTGAGGTCTCCTCCCACTGTCTAGTTCTCACTGGTACTATTTTATCTGATCTATTTAAGTAAAAAAGGCATTTCAGCCTGCTAAGCATCTTCTGCCTCTCTTATCCAACCACAATGACTTAAATGACCATGGATTGTATCACCTTCTGTGTACGTGCAGCAGCACTGTACTCACAGAAACTTGGACAGAACCATCCTGATACCACAAATCGGTCCCATCTCATCACCCTCATGTCCCACTCCCATACATGATGGTGGGTCTTCTTACCCCCAGAGGAGGGCAAGGACCCTGGAGGGACAGCCCATACTTTGTGTCAATTCCAGAGACCGCTGGACAGCAAAGCTCAAAATGTTCTGTGGAATACGAAACCAGCAGTGGTAACTGGTGTGTGCACAGAGCAGTTCATGGGGTCCCCTGACTCACACCTTCTCAGAAATGAGAGGAAGATCCTGGTGAATGTTTACTGTGAGTGTGCTAGGCTGCAGTCCCACTTCTGGCTCCTTCAGATCCTCCTGTTGGCTGCTATCCCTCCCTCACTTTTTTAAATGGAATTTTTCCCTTTCCTGGGCCTCACCAATAACCAGGATCTTCTCACTAGTCTCTTCCTGGTCCTAGCCAGTTTGGCCACCACAGCACCTTCCATTCCCTCATCTTGCCACCTCTCCAGGCAGAGCACCACCAGGCAGTGTTCCTAGCTCTCTGCCCTCTGCTCTGTCCCCCCTTCAGCTCCCTACTTCAACATTTGTTATGCTTTGGTCCTCATTCCCTCTCTTTTCATCTACTCTCCCCTAGTCTCCTTCCCCTTCGTTTTTTCAGGCATTCCCCCCTTCTCCTACTGGGGGTAGGAGAAAGTGGGAGGGGTGTGGAAGAAAGCGGTTTTAGCTCTGCTAGGAGCAGGTTAACAGCCACCCCTAATGGGAAAGAAGAACAGAACCCATCGTCATTGTAGGTGCTCAGAGAAGGCCTAGTTACCCTCTTGCAATTTCTGTCCTTGCCTACTGGAAGCTGAGCAAACACCTTGTGGAGCTTCACTGCCAGTAGAAACACACTGTGTCAGAACTAGGGTGAGGACAGTCATTTCCAACCTTGGCTTTCAGTGCTTAGAGGGTTTGTGTTGGAACAGACAAAGCTACCAACTTCTTACCCTTCAGGAGTGGTGTCTTTTCATTATTGCTGAAGAATTGCAATCCAGTCTGAAGTGCATTGCCTAATACCTTCTTAATAACTTCCAAAGTGTGAACATGCTGTAACTAAGGAACAATCTGCTGCTTTTCTGTGAGGGCCAGACCCAAGATGAGAAGAGACTTCTTCTCCCTCTGTCTGTGCTGCTCCAATTCTACTGGCCTGACCTTACAGATCTACTATCAGCAGTACATATATTCCATATTTCCTTCCATATTCAAAGTAATTTAGTACTTATACATGCTAATCCTTAAAGGAACTAGTGCTGGCTAGAACAAGGATAGCATAAACACATTATTGCAAATGCAAGGTTTTATGCAGATATTCTTAAAAATTTACCATGAACATCTTCAAGAGAAAACTATTCCAAAGCAATTCTACCTTTCTCAACACACACAGGATGCCAAGCCAAACAAATCTCTACTCAATGGGAGAGCTCAGGAAAAATACATGTACCTGTGTGGGAGGAATGCCTTTTACGTTAAAATTCTTGTCTTCTGCAAAAGTCACCGAGACACACTTACCCTTCTTCCTGAGCAGCCAAGGAATTCTGAGACAGTTTGGACAGGTTCTTAGCATATTCCTCCTCAATCTTTATCCTACACTCACACACACACACACAGAGATAAAATAAAAAGACAGCAGTAAGTAAGCTTTAAGGCAGAAACCCACACACATAATTTAAAGAAATTCTCTGCATTTTAATAGATCTTGCCACAGGAATTTTCCTTTCAGTTTCCAGGGCTTGGCAGCGCCATTTTCAGGATCCATCTCTCCCCTCCATATGCTAAAAATGCAATGGCAAGAGCAGGGATATATGCAGGACAGCATGTGCGATAAAATTAGAAGAAAAAGCTACAGTTCTGGAGAGCAAATAACAAGGACAAAGTGTTTCTACTGTGCAACATGGACTGTCTGCAAAGCTGGGCTCACTTGAGAAGCATATGTTTCAGTCTGCTGCTAAACGTGAGGTCGCACATCCCTGAAGTGAAGAGGAAGGAATGCAGCGATACAGGAGAAACCCAAATGAGGTTTGGGGTGCTGGACTGCACCTTTGCTAGGGACACTGACTGCTTCCTGCGCCCTGTTACAGACAACAAAGTTGGTGAAGACGTGGCAGGGGCTTCTGTCACCAACCCGTGGTAGTGCAGCCCCTGCCCTTCGCCCATCCCACCCACTGCCCTGTCCTTCTCTCCATTCACTCAGCAGCACCACACCGGGAACAGCATCTGAGCTTGCCAGCGGTGGGGGTGCAGAAGAGGGAAGCTGTTGGCACACAGCCACTATGGGAACGGCTGCAGGGAGAAGCACAAGTGGAGCTGTTGACCGAGGGGACAAGGGTAAATGCCGATTGCACAACAGGGAGGGAAGGAGCAGCTGCTGGTTCAGAGGTGATGTGCATCGTGCCTGAAACCCATCTCTGGCTCCCCTGAGTTCTAGTGAAACATTTGCAAGGTATACATGATCCCAGCTAGGGCAAACAATTGCCTATTTGCTGGTTTTCAAACCAGCTTGCTCAATAGAGCATCGCCAACAGAGAGCTGCGTGGCACCCAGGTGGAGCAAGTCCTGATTCTGTGCTAACTACGTACAAGCAGGGGAAAAACCTGGTTTGAAATCCATCTCCTTCCAGTGAGAAGAAGGTGGGGTATTTTTAGCACACCCATTTGCAGTAGCTAGTTGAGCAAGCGCTGCTATGCATGGCACATTCGAAACAAAAGGGGTCCCCTGAGCCAGCTAAAAGGGCTCTGATATTGTGGGCTGCTGAAAACATGATCTGGATGTCACCCTGTGGGATGCAGGTAGCTGAGGCCCAAGGTGATACCCAGCTCAGTGTGGCAGAGTACAACCACAGACCTCACCCAGCACATGGCGGTCCTCTTCCTCCTCCTCCCCTGAGAGCAAAACCAGGCAGCTCCCCACGCCTGCTGTAGCAAGACCAAGAAATACAGTTGTCCAGCACCAAAGGCTACACTGTGGTTAGGACCTCACTATGAAAAGGGCTTTATCCAGGCACGTTTTACCTGACCTACTTTAAATATTTACTTTAGGATGAGACTAATCTTGTCTCAGAAGCGACAATTTCTATGGACTGGAAAGGGAGCATAGGTCAACTATGAGGAAGATGCAAATGTCTAAATGGAGCTGAGATAAATACCCAAGTGTCCAGCACAAAGCCAGGGCTCACTGCTTTTGCCTCAGTTACCAGGAGTTCCCAACCAAAGCTCTAGTCTACGTTCTTCACCGTGCAACTTTATTCCTGTTCAATTTTGGCTTAAGGATGCCTTTGAGTGATTTACTTGTGGATGGTAGGTGTGCAAGGTGCTGGCTGGTCTGCTGACTGTTCTAAGCTGCCCATACAGACAGACTCACACCAAATCTGTGTCTCGGTCCTTCATCGTCACGAACAGAGGAATAACCGTCTTCCATCATAAAGGTTTGCTGCCAAAATAAGGACCTAAAAACTCTGCAGTTCTTCCTCGATACTGCTGTAGTTGGGGAAGTATTAGACACAACAAGACAAAAGGAAGCCTCATGATTTTCACAATCACACGGAAGGCACACTATGTCTGCTGCCATCAGTGGCTGTCCTAAGCATGGCACCCTAAATGCAAGGTCACTGGCTTCACTGGAAGTGGTCCTCACTGGTCCCAGCTTTGGCCCAGGCTCTGGGATTTCAAGTGTTACTTGTACTGCAGGTGGATGGCACTACTAATAGGGCAGACTGCCTCAGCAAGGAGGAATAACAATAAAAAATAACATTAAAAAGGTGAATTCATTATTGCTTAAGAGTCCCAATTATAAGACATAAATTGTTCCACCCCAGCCTACCGTCCTGTCATCATCTGTGGCCAAAACACCTTGAACATCTCAAAAGCAGCTAAAAAACAAGATGAAGATATACCTCAAAAAGGGAAAAAAATATGCCTCCTGGCCCTGTCCGATATAAACACCTTGTTTGTGCCGACTGAGAGACACCAACACACCAGTACAGAGGGACTCCTTAGCCTTGTGACCTACCTCCAGAAACCCCCACGGCTGTTTCGCAGTTACTCCAGCTTCACGCACAAAAAATCCTAAGTTTCTTGTTTTCACTAACTTGTTTGAAAACTTTCAGAATTTCACTCCCTGTGTAGTCAGAAGCATTACAGATTATAAGTGCATTTTGACCCATACTGTCTTGACTTTATTAGTTCTAGTTGCTCTTTGGATCTTTATTCCCTGCTCTGTTACGCCTTTTTTTTTAAATAAAGTACTTCATGTCCCCACACTTAAATAGTTTCAGTCACACCATGTTATAATGGATGAAGAAAAATTAGAGAGCTACAAAGGGAGGCAAAGATGATCTGATGTGACTGCCACGGAAGAAGAAACTAAATAGATTAAGACAACACGGGGAACATGGAGAAAAGGTGATAGAGGATATCTGACAGACATCGACACAACTGTCACTGCGTGAAGACAGTGACTCTGAGTCTTTTTCTGCTACTTCTCCAGATTGGGAGGCAACAATGAAATTATCAGACACCCGAAGCATAATTACTTTTCCTGTAGTGCATAAATTGCAGAAGTCTGCTACAAATTGTTCCAGTGGTCGAAAATATAAAAAGACTCAAAAGGATTAGACAAACAGTGGAAGGTGTTTACAAGTATCTGCTGAACATGGCAGACCTAAGGCAAACTCTGGCTCTGGAAATCCCCAAACTTCTGGTTATCGGACACTGGGAGGACAGAGACTCTCATGCACTTTTCCTCTGACGCACTCAGTACTGCCACGGTCAGATTAAAGTCAGTGGGCCAGACAGACCTCCATCAGACTCACTACAGCCTTTCTCCTGCTTGCCCTCCTTTCTCTCTTTTCATATAGTTAAATAATCTGCTATTTATTTAAATTTTCTAAGCATAGCCCAGCTCAATTAAAAAGCAAGTGGCCAAAAGCCTAAGACAGTGTGCCTTTGCTAACAAAAACACTACTTGTTACACTTGGAGAGACTGATGCTATTCAGGGCAGGCTGCAGATTTTCTTGGTTGTTTTGGAGTGCTTCCTTGAATGCAAATGCTGGACCATATTTTCACTTTTGACTTAAAGTAATTCTTTCCTTCTTTCACACCCACATCCTTGATCTTTCAGTTCAGTCAATTTACTAATTATTTTCCTCTCTTTCTTGAGGTCTGTCTTATTAAAATTCAAAGTCTGTATTATAATCCTGCCTTTGTCAACAAGAACTGAACGAACACATAATTGCTCACTCTAAGATTGCTATTTACAAGTAGCTCCTTTAAAAGCATCTACTTGATAAACTAAATTTCAGTTAGTTGTTCGTCATTTGATGAAGAAATCTGGTTATCACGTCTCATCCCAGCTTCCTATTTAAAGCTATTTTTATTAGCTGCCTGAACCTCACCTCCAGAAGGCTGGTTGTACCGATGGAGAGAATTTTTCTGGACGTGAAAACCCCTAGTTAAACGTGGTCTTGTATTCCCCGAGCCACCTGATGGTCATCAAGAAAATCTTATCAGTACTTCTTCCCTCTTAGCTGGGAATGTAAAGGTTCCCCTGATGGCCTGAGCTGTCATTTCCATGAGTAACCTCTCCAGTTCAACACCGTCCTCCTTTTCCATGCAGAGCAATCCTGAATCATTTGTTCCAAACAGAAGAAAAATATATTCATCTTTTTATAACTCCCATCTAGATCCTCTTCACACTCAATTCCAAACCTTCTTTGTTTCCAGCACACAGTGAATCTTTTCTGTCTTTTCTTTTGTAACATGCCTACTTCTTCCTCTACTGAGGACACGAACATGCCTCTTCCCAGTGTCAGAGCTGCTCCCGCCTTGCTCTCTCTCATTTCACACCAACTTTCCCTTCCTCTTGAATGCTGCTTTCTTTTGTTTCTGTCAAATTGCATTATATATTACTTTCTTTGGAGTGGCTTTCCTCCTCTTTTCCCTGGCCAATGGCTATCACAATTCTGCGTGCCTTCTCCTCATCTTCTAGCTTAGCAAGACTACTTCTCAATGGTATTCTTCCTTTGCCAGCTGGTCCTTTCTTCTACCTGCATCCTCTGGTCACATTTTTTCATGGATCATAGAGGCAACTGTCTCTTGGACTGTATTACGTCAAAGGCATTAGGACCCACAAGTGGATGCTGGGAACTCTGCACCTCCTGTATCAGACCGTCTTTATTGCCTGTGCTATACTTTGCATTTCTCCACTGCTGCCATATCCCTAATACTAAAAAAAAAGACAAGAGGGAGAAAGAAAACAAACCACAAATGAAGGCAACTATCTGCAAGTTCTGCCCAATCGAACTGCCCCCCAAACGCCAATACAGGTGCCTCTTTGTTGCCCCGTTCATTGCTTCCACCACTATTGATTTACACCAGCACAGCCACACTGTGTCCACAGCAGCGGAGCAGGAATGCAGTACCAACTCAGCAGCAAGCACCAACATAGAGGCAATAAGAGGGGACAGCAGCTCCTTCAGCTGGTGCAACTGCATCCAGGAAAGAACATCCATCAGCGTCCTCTGCCTTCCTCCTGGGAGTAAACACTACTTGCTCCCTATGGGCTGTTCTCAAGTTTTCAGAGTCATCCTCAAGATGATTTACACTGGCTTGGACACATGACAAGCGATTTCAAATAATAGTGACACTACTTATGAGTAATGATGTCACATCATCTCCTGTACATGGTTGAACTGAGCATCTATCAACTGCTTCTCTGGTGCTCAGTGCACTTCCCATGTCAGCAGAGCAACAGACCATTAATAGCATTCTGGCATTTTCTGGTAGCAACATCTGCCTTTATGACTTGGTGTTGGCTCTAAATATCTGTATGTGTAATTTAGCTCCATTACCAGCTTAAGTCCCAAGTGATGTCTTTTTACATCTTCCCCTAGGAAACTGTGCCTATGCTCCATGTCAACAAATTGCTTCTCTATCTTTCAGACAAAATATTTCCTTTCTAAATATCATCTCTACTCTGTTTTTTCCATGTCCATGCTTTTTCCTTGAATCTGCCGCTTAAAACCTTCTTGGCTTCCTCTGTCTAAATGGACAGCCTGTGTACAACACAACTGAGACAGGCACAGCAGGAGAGATGAGTGAGAGCTGGGGAAGACTGGAGAGTGTGAGTGGACATTAAAGAAATATTAAATGTTCTTTAAGAATTGGTAGTATGTCTTTTGTGCAGTTTATGCTACACCATTAACGTACCGAAGGAATATCTACATCAGGAAAAAAAATACTGCCATAAATAGTTAATTTCATAGCAAAGTGCTAATTACCTTTCTCGAACGAACTCTGCCATTTCTTTCTGCATTTGTTTCCCTTTAAGTTGCTTTTGAAGAAGAATTTCAAATCCCGACACTGTATTGTTCCCTTGCGAATCCTTCTTATCAGCCTGGAAGGGAAAAGGACGTTCAAGAAAAAGATATGGATATCAAAACCACAGACACACAATTCCCAGTGGCAACCACCCAGGCAGTCCGAGCAACAGGCAGCGATGGTGTCCGAAGAGCTCTCCTCTGATAAACAACCTCAGCCCCTCTCAGAGGAATAGTGCAACACTTTGTCTTTCCCCCTCCTCTTATTCCTTTTTTTTATTAGAAAAAAAGAAGTTTTACAGTTATCTTTAGCTAGCACAAGACTACGTTGGGGCCAAAGCAGCAGTCTTGCCTTCCCTTCTGCCCATGGCCTTTCATACCTGATAACACCCCTGGGCTGGCGTCAGCAAGCGTGAGCCCTGATGGCTCAGCCCTGCAAAGAGAAGAAGGGATCCTGGAACCAGCACAAGCGAACGGCTGGGGGAGAGGGAAAGACACTGCTGCTCTTTCCAAAGGTGACACAGCCCTAAACGACCTTTAATAGACTATAAAGTTCAACCCTGATTTGCACTCAGAAAAATACAGCCAGCCTGCACAGATCTGCTGTAAAGCAGGGTAAAACACCAACTTCTTCAACAGATGACTGCCATACATCCCATCTTTCACTGTTTGCTTCCTACACAGCCCTTTTCACCCCTTCCTCCACTGACTTCAGGGTTGCTACAAGGACCAACAGAGTCTTCTCTCTGCTCTCTCTTTTCTCTCTCGCCTCTCTCTGCTTTCCCTGATTTCAGAATTTCATTTCCCACCCCCTTCCAACAAACAGGCTTAGAGAACGCTTCCCTAAGGACAATAGGTTTTGCTCCAATACCCTGGGTGCTGCACATTTGCACAGAGAAAAATGCCACATTAATCAAAGCAGGAGACTTGTAGGATGCCAGGCCAGGCACCGAGCAGCTGGGCACTACCAGCCTGAGACACCGGGAGGAGTGGAGTTGATCGAAGAAGGAGGTGAGTCATGGGCAGACCATGGATTACAAGGCTGAACAAGAGGAAAGTCCTGGGAGCGGATAAAAGCTTGCAGAAGAAAGGCAGCTTTAAGTGGAGTTTCACTGCGAGCGAGATGTGACAAAACCCAAGCAACCAAGCCGTGGCCGAGCCTAAATGGAAAGAACCAAGCAGGGCAGCAACTTCTGTAAGACACACGCAAAAAATAAGCCTATATACCATTTCCAATTTATTGCTCGTTGGGATCAGAAGACTGGAAGAAAGTGAAGAAACTTTGATGGTTTGGTTAACATGACCATTTGCAAGTATGTCAGTGTATTTTAGCAAGTTACTGCCATTAGTACTCACACCAACGCTGAGCACACACGAGGGGAAGTGCTGCTGTGCCTCCAACAGCTACATTTTTTTGTAAGTAAAACTTTTTTTTTAAAAAATGGAAATGCTTCAATAACTGATAACTGAAAACACATGTGAAATTCATAAAATCTTCATTGCTGAGGTAGTATTCTCCCCACCCCCCAAAAAAACAGTTTTCCAGTGGAAGGTTTCTTCTATCAGCTCCACACTTGAAGGACTACTGTATCATTTTAATCTGATTCAGGATCCTGAAAGCAGAGCTAAGCACAAGAGGGCACCCACAGAAACACAGCCACTGGAGACTTCCCATGCTGAAGGCTACATTAAAACTACTCAATTTAAGAGCTACTAATGGGCCTGTCCTTCACAAACCTCATCCTTTAAAAAACTAATTTATCATGCATCCTTCAGAATATCCCGTGGGAGTGAGCTTTACAATTTAACACAAAGCTTGTAACTATCTGCTTGTTTTAAATGTGATACCCGCAGCTTCCTTGTGCATCCCTACCTCTCATGCTCTGGGAAACACTGAAATAATATTCCCTCTTAGCCACCTCACTATCCCTCCTCCCGCCACACAGTTCTTTCGGCTGAGGTATTTTGAGATGTCTAGTTTGTCCTACATCCTCCCCATTTCCTGACCAAAACCATCTCCTGACAGCTGACCATGCCCTTCGGGACACTCTTCTGATGATCGCCCACATCTGAGACTGGTTAGATGGTTTCCACCTGATCTTCACTGGCATCCTCAGTCTCCCTGGTGCTGCCCTAATGCACTGCATTTCAGCCCAAATTCTCCTTTACTTTGTACCACAAATCAAGCTGTTTGTTCCACTTTTTCAGAAGCTCAGGAGCTGCAATATGGCATGTGGCTGGCTGCCTACTTACCCAGAAATAATCACAGTAGCTCCACTCCGAAGGTTTCAGTAACTGCTGCTCTGGCATTACGTCAGGGTGGGGGAAAGTCACACAGTTTATCTGTAAAAAAAAGCAAAAAGAGAGTTAGAAATTAATGAAATTTAGCTGTTGATGCAAATGAAAGGTTATATACATGCACCTCCAATCAGAAAATCCACAGTGAACGCATGTCAGTGAAGAAAAATTGGTTGTTGCATGGAAACAGCAGCTAAGTATTCCCAGAAAGCTCCTCTGAGCAAGCACGAGTGTCGGCTCAGAGGAAAATAAACTACCCATTCCACATGAGGAAAATCTGCTTGATTTGGAGAGCACCATACAGGGAGTTCTCCTAGATCCCTCACAAACTGTGGTAAAAATCCTGACGTGAAACACCCTGAGCACGCCCTGAACACAGAAATACCGTGAGCACTGAGGGCACTATCGGCGTATCTCATGAGAATATCTTGGCTATGCTAGTCTCTCACAGGATTACAAAAAAAAAGTGTTATTTTTTCAGGGCACAGCCCTTCCATCTATCCCAGAGACCTTTTCAGATAAAAGCGATGCTCCCTGCAAAAAGGAACAGGGGCTCTCTAAAGTCAGCTAGCCTTCAGCGTGCAAAAACCACAGCAATTTGTGAGACAGGACTCATCACACAGTCATTAAACAAAAGCATAGAAAAGTACAAGTGCTCATTAAGTTATCACAGTAGAAAATGTGGCCTGATAAAAGCACAGTGGAAGCGAAGAGTGTGACAGCTACTGCAGAACGTGCTGCAGAATAACTCTGGGTGCAGTTAAGCCCTACAGGGGAAGCATCAGCAAGAGTCAGAGCTCGCTGCCAGTACATAACGCTTGCCTAAAATTTCTGCTGGGCAGGTATGCTAAAAGCAGTCCTTCTTATTGCACCCGCAGGTTCACTGGACACTAAGAGTATTTGTGTATTAATCAAGGAACCAACAGAAGTTGGGGATGGAAGAC
Organism: Nipponia nippon; assembly: GCF_047370975.1. Classification (NCBI taxonomy): domain Eukaryota; kingdom Metazoa; phylum Chordata; class Aves; order Pelecaniformes; family Threskiornithidae; genus Nipponia; species Nipponia nippon. The sequence goes on along the minus strand of NW_028262330.1, from coordinate 14,381,764 downwards.
TAACGAAGGTAACTGTACAGGTTTGGGGTTTTTTTGGATCAGTTAACATTCACAGGAAATCCAAACCCAAAGCTGTGGGCAGGGTCAGCACAGCTGCACGGGCAGACCTAAAGGCAGTGCTTAGACAGGGTCACTCTGCCTTTGGGCTATTCAGAGAGGATCAAAAAGGACACAGCAACATGCTGCGAAGTGCTGACACGGTGTAAACCCCCCATGCCAGAGCAACGCAGACAAAGCCTTCAGCTGATACAATGCTGTTCCTACAAACCCACATTGGCTCTGCTTCTGTCTGCCCATGCTAGGTGGCTGTCCTGTATGTAACGCAAGAGCTTTCTCCACCCCTCTTATCCACAAAAATCACCCCGCCCAGAGCTTGCCAAGTCCTTTTCAAACCAGGCTGAGGACCCTGTACCTACAGTGTCTTCGGCTGTCACCTCAGCTAGACCCTAAACCATGCGTCTTCCCTCCCAGCTCCCATCAGGCTTTGATCTGATCTGCAGGAGGCCAGAGACCAGGTCTCTCACTTCACTGTCACTTTGCAGGCAGCAGCCACACACTGGTGAGCCTGCATCTCCAGCCAGAGCCAGCCTCCACCGGCAACATGGTCCGAACAACACACAACAGAAGCTGCTGAAACACCTCCCCGTTCCCTCATATTCTCCATCAGAAGTGCCACGCATTAGGATGTTATAAAACATCAGCTCAGTTCAGAGCAGAACGACCACGCGACAACAAAGGTGCCGGTGCTGACCCTCGCCCGGGCGCCCCGCACCCCTGCGGTGTCAGGGGACATGCCCGTGTAGTCGCGCTCAGCGGGGCTTGCCCATGCTGCAGCGATGGGCCTCTGCGTTACCCCAGGCTGGCCTCTGTCGCCACTGCGGCCTCCAGCACAAAGCCCCTCCATGAGGGACGTTTCACTGAGGACACCTCCTGTCTCTGCTAAAGTTTTCCTCTCTTGCCTCTTCCCTGTCAGCTCAGTTATCTCAGGACAGCACCGCAAGCCCATCTTGCCCTGTTTTTTTGGTTAGAATCGTAGAATCATTAAGGTTGGAAAAGACCCTTAAGATCATCGAGTCCAACCATTAACCGAGCACTACGAAGTCCACCACTAAACCACGTCCTCGAGCACCACGTCTACCCATCTTTTAAATACCTCCAGGGATGGAGACTCAACCCCTGCCCTGGGCAGCCTGGGCCAGGGCCTGCCAGCCCTTTCGGTGAAGAAGTTTTTCCTAATATCCAACCTAAACTTCCCCTGGCGCAGCTTGAGGCCGTTCCCTCTCGTCCCATCGCTTCTTCCTGGGGAGAAGAGACCGACCCCCCCGGCTCCAGCCTCCTTTCAGGCAGTTGCAGAGAGCGATGAGGGCTCCCCTCAGCCTCCTCTTCTCCAGGCTGAGCCCCCCCAGCTCCCCCAGCCGCTCCTCCCCAGCCTTGGGCTCCAGCCCCTGCCCCAGCCTCACTGCCCTGCTCTGGCCACGCTCCAGCCCCTCCATGGCCTTCGTGGGGTGAGGGGCCCAGCACTGAACACAGTACTTGAGGTGCGGCCTCACCAGTGCCGAGTACAGGGGCACCATCACCTCCCTGGTCCTGCTGGCCATGCTGTTCCTGATACAGGTTAGGTAGGTTGGGTTACCTTCCCTTCTCCATTCAGGGATCACCAGATCTAAAAGCCTGCGAGCAGATCCCATCATCTGCCGGAAGCAGCCCCAACCTCTCCTCGCAGCCAGCAGGGGTGAGCAGGGCTGTTCGCGGGCAGTGCAAAGCTCCAGCGCGAGGGGCTGTCAGCGTGTCCTGGCTCAGCACCCTGTCAGGAGACTCCTCTCACCCCCGCCCGGAAGCTTCACAACTGATCAGTCCAAATGTCTTAAAAATACCGGCTAGAAACCTTAAGCCAAATTGCTACTTTCAGACAGCGTCCAACAAGCACCGACCTGGACCAGTGCTGGACCGGCGCACAAGGGCAGACAGAGAAAAGGCTCCGCTTTGCTTCACAGTTCACCAAATCCCATGCCACTGCTGATGACGGGCTGCGCTGGTACCTGGGCATGTCTCTGAGCTGTCACAGCCACGCACTGTTTCTCAAATAACACAATATATTGTAGTTTCACCTTAAAAATATGATGGCCTCAGAACCCGTGCACAATTGCTCTGCCACATATCATAGCAGGCCAACTGCTTCCCCTGAGTGAGCAACACTGCAGCTCACCCTCCCAGAGCAGGGGAGATAAGGGAAACAAAGCGTTGTCAGCAATGACAATGTTATAGGTAACCACGTGAAGGTATGCAGTGTCAAGACAGGTTTAAACAGCTTCTGGCTTTGAGGATTTCTGGGTTTGATGCTGCATTTCACACTCACTGAATAAAAATTTGGATGACAGCCACAGGTCACTTGGACACCGGCCCTTCCAGCCCCTCCAGCCTCCCCTGCCCCTCCAGCCTCTACAGCAACTCCAACCCCCCCAAGCAACTCCAGCCCATCCAGCATCTCCATCCCCAGAAGCCCCTCCAGCCTCTCCACCCTGGCAGCAAGCACTGAACACTGCCCTGTGCACAGCTACGGCGAGTGCTTACACAACACCTGATGGGCATCCAGGACAAGGTGCTGCCTCTTGAGAGCACGCTGCCAAGCTACAGGAACTTGGGATTTCGCTCAAGTTAAAAATAGCAGCAGAAGGCAAAAGAGGTAAAGAGACTGCATGCAAGTTTTAGGGATGCTGGAAACAATTCACATCTCCACATCAGGAGCCCCAGTGCTGCAGCGGTGAAAGGTGAAGCTATTCTGGTTTCCACCTATTCTCTTACTGGTGGTCTTGCAGAGAATGGCTAAGAGGTCCCCTGTGGAAACACATTGCTGAGTGGAGTTTTGCGTTGCCCAACACAACTTATTTCAACTGAGAAAGGACCAAATGCTTCCCATGAAGACAGCAGTGTTTTCAAGGAAGATTTCTAGGGCCCAACATTGTCACACTGGATAACGAGAAGGGGGGAAATAGGTACCTCCTCAGCGTATTTTGCAGCCTTTACCAGAAGACGGGGCATCACCGCACTGCCCACCAGCACACAGCGGTGACGTGCAGCGGGGAGCGCATACAGTGGCACACGAGCTGTTCCCTGCAGCTTAAAAATCTGCAAAGGGAAACTGCAAGGGAAACTCATATTCCCTGCTAAAAACGGCACCTGTTTTGCAAAAACTAAATCTGTGTCAGTTGGAAGCTGCTTATTAAGACTCTCTGTTAATTAACTAATATCCTGAAGAAATAAACACAGAGTCACTGGAAATGCCCACGCTCAGACTGGTGAAGGTGTCCCACTGCGATGGACCGAACAGACCGCACCCCGTCCACGCATGCAGCAGGAAGAGGAGCAGTGAGTACACACGGCAACAGGTGATGAGAGCAGGGCTAGTTCGCGTGTTCCTCAACAGGTGTCATCAGACTCAGTTTTATGAATAAATCAAATATTCCTCCCTTCTCAGAAGCTTATACTTAATTGTCTAGAAATGATGCTGAATTCTCTGGAAAAAGTCATGAGGTCATTTGGGTCTAGTATCACACTTAAAAGGAAACTGGTGTCAGAATTCTAAAAATAAAATGCAGAAACTTTTGCAGTCTTAAAAAAAAACCAAAACGATTATTTGTGTGGCAAACAGAACTTAACAGAATTTACAGTTTTCTACACAAAGTGCCGGAGGGGGCATGAAGATTTTCAAAACTCTAGAAATATTACTAAAAATTATATACGACCGCATTCTTTCCTTTCATCACCACAGGTTTCTCATACTTAAACAAGAGCTCTTGGATCTGTATTTCCGAACATTTCTAAGGCCTCTCGGGGTTTCCCAGCAGGGAGGGGAACACCGGGCTGGCAATGAGCAGGACACGGCCACACGCCAGTAGCGGAGTGACCACATCTCGCTCCCCCCACAATCCTCCCTCTGAAATGCTCCTTTTCTTGTTTCTAAAATCAAAGGCAGCTGAACAAAAGCACTCTGGTTCACCAGCTTAGTCCCACTGATGAGCTTTTTGACTAAAGAGAGACAGGGCATCTCGCGATGACGTCCTGATGTTTACCAGCATTCAGTATGGGTCCTGCAGACCGCGACACCCCCTTCCCACGCGAGGGACCGCTGCTGCTCTCGCTAACTGCGAAGGACCGCTGCTCTCACTAATCTCACCCCTGACAGCCCGTCAGGCTCTGTGCAAGGTCCAGATTCAAACAGGACAGACCATCGCAGTGCTAATCGCTTTCAACAATGCTGACTAGCCAACAAGGCCTGAATAAAAGCGTGCAGAAGCTGACTATTACAGCTGTTATTGCCAGTAAGAAACAAAACAATTAAAACACATATCTCAGCTAATGATGGAGTCACCGAAGTTTAAGAGAAAGCAAGGCATTATGGCCTGCATTATGTTCACACAGGCTCCACTGCGACAGCCGAGGTGATAATCAGCCTCACCATGACATTAAGTCCTCATCCAGCCTCTTCACTAATAGAAATAATGGCTGTTCTCAGCTTGCAACAAAGCAAAGTTAATGAGAAGACACCAGCAAGGCGTACTCCAAGCATAAGCTAAGCAAACATGCCAGAGGACAGCAGCCTGTCCTTCCAGCTGCCGCTGGACACGAGTGGCACCATAAAACCTGTGTGAGGGAGCCACTGGATCGCCAAGGGCTGAAGGTACGGTCAGAGCAGACATGCTGTGAAAAACACGGTGACAACAAAGCTTGGGGGGGGAGAGAAAAACCAGGCAAGCAACAAATATTGATGCATTTCTCTTGACAAGCCTGCTGTGTACCAAACTCAACAAAGAAATTAAAACACTTTTGCCTGTATACTGATCATGAGCAAAAGCCATTATACTCTTGGCAGCTAAATACTGCAGCTCGTATTTCACACGAGTACATCGGCAGTGATGGCAAAATGAGCTGTTTACGTTGTAGGTGACTCTTGATTATGTCCGAGATGCAAAAGGGCGACAGAAAAGTCACAGGGAGGCAGGTGAGCGCACAGGATTTCTACAATAGCAGTGTGCACTGGCGCAGGAAACTTTGTTGTGTTGGACATGCACATTCATTTCATGGATTTCAAAGTCCTCTGGAGGCTTTGAAGTTGGTACCAGCACTCACCAGTAAATGAGACATTGCCAAGCAACATGAATAAAACAAGAATAATTTGATCAAGGCTTAGATAATCAACTACATGTTTATTACATAAGACACTATATAAATAAATGAGCGGACAGTGGGTGAGCTTACTGTGCCATGCTAAAGTGACTGAAGCGCGGCAACGTTCTTGCTCGTTTGTTTAACTTAAAAATGCCGATTATTTTTTCTGATTTCTGCACTTTCACAGCACCTTAAACACAGCACAGCTGTGCCAGATTGCCTGGCTTCAGTTTCTGCTTTTCAATTTCAGCTGAGAACCGAAAAGTACAACAGCCAGCTCCACTAGATGTAATGAGTTCACCTGCCAAATGGGACTCTTCAGGCAAAACAGCCAAATGCAAAGGCTGGAGAAGATCTCAGAAGAGCTTAGGCACAGACAAAGGTTTGGACAGTTTTAACTCTACCCAGACAGGGAAGCTCACGAATGCCTAGACTGTGTCTAGGTAGCTTCAACATCATGAGTTTGCATGTGGTTCGAGCGCTGGCAGGGTGATGCTGCAGCTACGGTAGGACAGAAGCGGAGAACAGACAACGCAAGTCCTGAACGTTAACAAAGTCAATTGATACGCGTCCCTTTCAAAGGGAAGATTCTGCCAAAAGTGTTTAGGAGCCCTCTTTATTTGGTCTGTCTGTAGAAAGGTCCGGAGGTGATTCGGTCGGTGCATGCCGAAGCAGGGGATTTCTGACAGTTTCTGCCATGCAGTCAGCCCCAGGGCAGACGGGAGAATGGTGCTGAGCGTGCAGCCTCATACCGTGTTCGTCACATTGTGTCAGACGCAGGGCACAGCAGCAGAAAATACCAAGTTGCTGCACGTAGGCTGCCCCTCTTCACATCCGCAGCACGTGTTCATGTATGTGTCCAACACACGCAATACAAATGCCAGCATTTCCCAAGTCGTGCAGTATCTTGACAAGGCACTAGAGCATTCTTCAGGAAGAAACCCACGCTCAGAAATACCGTATCATCAGATAGGTTGCTTGCTCTTCAAGTGAGAGACAGATCTGTCCCTGAGCTGATATCCCCCTGTACCTTCTCCATTTAACTCTTCCTCACCTACGGTAAAGGAGCTCCAGCTCCCACAGGAACTCACGGCCAGAGAGACAGCTCTTCAGGACTCAGACAGCAAACCATCCAGCCTAAAACTAATGAGTGCACCTTGAAACCCACTGCAAAATCAAAGCAGACCACAGACCTGCACTGCTGCTTCCTAAGTGAGCATCAATAATTTGTGCAAGCAGCAGTTTCATAACAGCCTCTGATATAACCCAGCAGGGGTTTCCCTGCCAAAGAAAACAGACAACACAGTGTTGGTCACATGCGTTTACCAAAGAGCAAACACCGTACTCTTCTTCTTGTTGGGTGCATATAGATGAGAAATGCTCCAGCTCCCACCTGCCTTCAGGATTTCCAGAAGCCATGCTTCTAAATGGCTCTTTGGATGCAGAGGAGGCAGATGCATTCCTAGGAAGATGGGAACGAACTCCCACCCTGTCTTCTGCTGAAAACAGTGAAACACAGACAGCTAGGCTGCAGCCGCCGGTCATCACCTGATGTCCGCAGTTTGCGTATCACAGGATTTCAGTCTGGGGGCAGGTTTGCTGGGTTGAGAGCCCCAAAGTTAATCACAAAATTCCCCTCTGCAAGAAGAGGTTCTGCCTGAGCACTGCTACAGACGAAGAGAAACCATCTGACAGCGAGCTAAGGACGCGCCCTGCAGCTCTGTTAACCAGAACATCCCAACGTCAGCTTGAGTGGCGCTGAATAAATATAACCTCCTAGGAGACAGGGGGAAAATTTACATTGCTTTACAGTTTACACTCCGTATGAGAATGTTGTTTGGCACAATGCTTCCTTGATGCAGGCAATGGCTTGGAGCGAACAGCTGTTAAAATTAGCTTGGTTTTGTCTGTCTGATGCATCGTACTTGAAAGCTTCAGACTTCTGCTGGATAAATGCACACCCAGTGACCCTGACATAACACACAACACTTTCTTGCTTTGCAGATGCTACCAGATGGCACATGGGCCAGCAAATATGACAGTGAAAACCATCCTCAGCGAACAACCTGAGTCCTCACCCCTGTAAGCAGCAAGTAATTCAGAAACACAAGCGCTGTCACTCTTGTGCTGCACCCTGCACCCCAGTGCAAGCCGCCCCGGGACCATGCCTAGCCCCTCTGGACACGATGTTCAGCCCACGGTTCGCTCCTGCCCCTCCGACCCGATGGGCAGGGGCCACGTTAGGTGGCTCAGACACATTTGCAGCCCCAGCCACCGCGGCCCTGGAGGTCCTGCAGCTGCTTCCCTAGGACATTTGCAAATCTGCCCAAACCAACAGATTTATACTTACTTCATGATATACCACCCTCTCAACACACTAATTAACAGTAACAACACATTTTTTCGTTCATAACGACTGATTTTGATAACCAAGTAAAATGTTGAAGATATACATACTTCTTTTTCCCCAAGAAAACTGTACCTACATGGCAACGACTGACCTGTGCTGCAGTCAGAGGCACCTGTACACGCTCCTTTCGAACCCTCGTCCCTGTCACCAGAAACCCAGGGAATCGTGCCCGCCGATGGATAAATCAACAGGCTGTGTGCGATAATGTAGAGAGCAACCTCCTCCTCGCAGTAACAGGTAACAATGATGTATAACATTATTCCTTTTGTTCTCATGGATTTTACACCCTGCCAATGCTTGCAGCGGTAAGCATGTTTATTGCCTCTCCTTTATCACTGCAATTCATTTATCTGCTCATTTATCTTCTTTATTATTTCCTTTTAAATAAACCTTTCTATTCCCAGCCACTTTCATTAATCTATTTTGATTTCCTTCCTGCTTTTAAACATCTGTCCTGCACTAAGGAGTCCAGAAGTGCAAACTGTGTCCCAGATGAGATCACCAGGCATACAAAAGATATTAAAGTCTGTAAACATGACACTGAGAACATCATAATTGAGTCAGCTATACTTAATTACTAATATTAAAAGCAAATGCAAGATTAACTTCATACTGAAACCTAAAATCTTTGCCTATACTTGCCATCGGAAATCTTCACTTGGGCACTCGGGCACAGAAAAATACCTTCTGACACCTCTTCCAGAGAAAAATGAAGATTCTGCGCCGGCAGGGCGATGGCCCAGCTCCTCAGTTTGTATTTCTCCAACCTTTCAGTGCTTCTCCAAACACAGAGGCTGTCGGGGGGGACGGTTACCAGACGAGGAAGTTTCCTCAGGACACCTGGTTCGCAGCCAGCATCTCTGGAGCAGGCATGTTCCCTTTCCTCGGTCTGTCCTTACCTCCTGCTCATCCCACAACCACCAGAATCAAGGGGAAAATGACACTGGAATTCAGCCCAGGACGGAGCCTCCCGGGGCCCCTGACCTGGTAGCGTTTAAACACCAAAATCACCGGCGGTGGAGGCTCTGCCCGCCCGCCTCCCCCCGCCCCGCCGGCCGGCCGCCCGACAGCGCCCAGCGCGGAGCCCCCGCCGCCCGCCGGACTCACCGTCAGGCTGCTCTCCTTGCTCTGCCGTCGCGGCGCCGCCGGGGACCCCGGGGTCTGCGGAAACAAGCGGGGCGCACCGTCACGGCCGCTCTCGGAGCCCAGCATGGCGGGCGCTAGGCGGACCCCATGGCCCGGCGGCGCGGCTCCGCTCGGCGCGGCTCAGTCCGGCTCGGCGCGGCGCGGCGCGGGGGACCTGGAGGCGGCGCCGCCGCCCGGCAGGGCCGCCTCCCCTCGCCGCCGCCCCTCGCCGCCGCCAGCCCGCGCGGCCAATGGCGGGCCGGGCCGGGCCGGGCCGGGCCGGGCGGCGGAGCCCGCTCCCAGCCGGGCGAGGCGGGCCGCCGGCCCCACCGCCTGCCGGCCGAGCCCCCGCGGCGGCACCGACCCGCCGCTCCGCCTCTCGCCTCCGCCGCGCCGGGCTGTGGGGGGTGGCCGGCGCCGAGCCGCGGCGCCGGAGAGGTGCCGTCCTGCCCCGGCCGCCCGCGGGCCGCCGGCTCGGAGCTGATCCGCAGCGTGCGAGTCCGCTGCCGGCAGCGGTCGCCGGGCTGTGCCGTGTCCCCCAGCCCCGTGTCCCCCAGCCCCGTGTCCCCCAGCCCCGTGTCCCCCAGCCCCGTGTCCCCCAGCCCCGGCGCCGCCTCCACAGCAGCCGCCGCGGAGACGAGCGGGCGCGAGGCGCGGGGCGGGGAGCGCACGCGGCCGCAGCCCGAGCTCGGACGCGCGGCCGAAGCCGCGGCCGCAGCAGCGCGCCCGGGCCGCGCGCCGGGGTTTGGCGGGGGCCGCTGCCGGCCCGGCTCTGCCGCTGCCCGCTCTGCGCCGCGGTGACAACCTGAAGGGGCAGCGTTTAGCTGCTTTCTAGGAAGCCGTACACAAGGCCTGGCCCTGCGCCCAGCACAGCACAGCTCCGTGGTGTTCTCAGTTGTGGCTTTTTCCCCCTTGACCTGTTTCCAAGAAATATGGCTGAGCTTGCCTGAGGGCCCTTGCCAGCGTTTGTTTGCATGATGGCTGCTACCCAGGTCTAAGAAAGCATCCTGGAGAATGTCTGGACGCTGCTCTGCAGCAGGAGACAGCCTGTGCCAAGAACAGACAAGGAGGCAGTCAAGGCAAAGCCGCTTGGGGTAGCCCAAGACAGGCCAGTCGGAGAAGGACTGGCCAAAGTGAGAGTTTGAGGGTGTGGAGAACAGCTTCTTGCAAGCAACAGTTTACGGTCAGACGTTTTCCTTACTAAGGACTCCTCTGCAAAAGCAGCCACAGCTCCCAGGAAAAGCAGGCTCCCAAGCGGGCGTGGACACAAGCTGCTCTCCGAAGTAATGGCACCAGCAGCTAGTTATAGATTCAAATTAGTTATAGGTTCAAAGCAGGAATGAAGCCAGGACTTCCAATTTGGAAAAACCTGTAATAAAGGAGCAATGGAAAGAAAGTATCATGGAGGCTGTTGAACTGAACGAGACAAGGCATGAAAGGGATTTTTGTCACTCTGATGGTTGAGTCAGCTGAGCAAACCAGTGCACGGCAGTGGACTCCCCGTGCATCTCAGACAGGAATTTGACCAAAAAGGTGGCTGTAAACTTGAGTCAGACTCAGCGCCATAAAAATGGAAAGTGCCAAATGTTGTTACAAAGGAAGTTCTGGGGGAGTCACTTCGTCTGACTTGTGTACCAAGCCAACTGCAAAAATATTGTGAATCAGATACCTTGAGAAATGAGAGTTGTTGCACACGGATTAACATAGCTTTTTTTAAACGAAGTCACAGCCTGCAAGTTTATTCGGGCTCTCTGACGGACTCACAGCAGACGCGTGGACAGGGGTGTCTCGTAATGCACTACATCAGTTCCTAAAACGCTTTTGACCTAGTTTGGGTGCCCACACGCTCTGCCTCCAGCCTGTGCAAGCAGCTCCAAGAAGCAGCACGGGACAGTTAAGTGAAAGATGTTTGATGCGGATGTGGAAGGAACAGGGAGTCCACAGCGCTGGACTGTATCATGGGAGATGCCATGAATCCACTGGTGGGGAAGCAAAGTCAGAAATGCTGACTTGGTTTAAACAGCACACGAGGGCAAGGCTGAAGGCCACTACCTAGGAGGCAGCGGGCGAGAAAGTGTGTTGAGGCAGAGAGAGACAGTCGGCAGTCAACACAAAATTTAGACCAAGAAATAGGGAACATCAGAGGGACGCTGAGAGCAACAGGCAGCCCAGGTCAGCAGGGTAGCAGCACGCAAATCAAACACGCGTTTCACTGGGAGCATTTAAGTAGTTGCACTGCAGAAGAACCTACCAGTTAATACAGAAATGGAGAAGTCAGGTCCGGTACCACCGGGGGAAAAACGCCAGCGGGCAGGGAAGCACAACCCAACAGGAGTGCAACCGCCTGCTGTTCAACTGGTGGTGTTTTGGCAGGGAGCAACGAGTTTCATGGAGGAGCTGGAAGAGGGCCCTGTGCTGCATCTGCAGACCTGCGGGGAAGACTCTCCCGGGGCCATGAAGTGGTGCGAGAAAAAGTGCAGGGATATTTATTGAAAATTTGGACAAACAGGCAGGGTCAGCATCTTGAACACTAGCCTGGGGTGACGAGATGGGTGAGGCACGGGCTATGTAAGGCACAGAGGAGCGCCTGTAAAAGGACATGCAGGAATGGATGAAGTAATTGAGAAAAAAGCTTCGGACAAATTCCTTGTGAATACTGTCTTTGGGAAGGAAGGCTGGAGCTGCAAGAAAATACAATGAGATACAGACATGGGCAGATGTGCAAGTCTAGAGAGAGGACTGTGCTGGAGGCAGGCCCAGGCTTCAGGCTGGAATGGCAGGAGAATTTGTAGGGCTGGTTGTTCATAGTGACTAAAGCGGCCTGGTGGATTTTTCAGAAAGCAGTGATAGGACAAAAAAGTCCAAAGTATCTTCGCGTTTTGTACTGTTTTACCAGTTGGACACAAAGACTAATTATTTGTGCTGGTTTTGGCTGGGATAGAGTTAATTTTCTTCACAGTAGCTAGTATGGGGCTGTGTTTTGGATTTGCGCTGAAAACAGTGCTGATAAGACAGGGATGGTTTCGTTCCTGCTGAGCAGTGCTGACACAGAGTCAAGGCCTTTTCTGCCTCTCCCCCCACCCCAGCAGCGAGGAGGCTGGGGGGCACAGGGAGCTGGGAGGGGACACGGCTGGGACAGCTGCCCCCCGCTGCCCCAAGGGACATCCCACACCACAGGGCGTCATGCTCAGCATATAGAGCTGGGGAAGAAGAAGGAAGGGGGGGGGACACATTTGGACTGGTGGCATTTGTCTTCCCAAGTAACCATTACGCGTGATGGAGCCCTGCTTTCCTGGAGATGGCTGAGCACCTGCCTGCCGATGGGAAGGAGTGAATGAATTCCTTGCTTTGCTCTGCTTGCATGCGCAGCTTTTGCTTTGCCTATTAAACTGTCTTTATCTCAACCCACAAGTTTTCTCACTCTTCCGATTCTCTCCCCCATCCCACCGGGGGGGAGTGAGCGAGCGGCTGGGTGGTGCTTAGCTGCCGGCTGGGGTTAAACCACGACAGTATTCTAGATGCAACAGATCTGTCTGATTTGACAGTTTCTAAAAGAAAATGTCTCTTGATCTCCTGTTCTGGGCAGATTCCTAAACTACGTAAGTGGAGACCCATTTATTCTTGGGTACCACTGTTTGGCTTTTTCCCCAGAACTTACCTGGGGGTCCCCACTGGCTTTCCGGAGGCTGATATGACCAGAGTCGAGCTGGTGTACCGGGGTCCCAGAGATGTGGTAGCCATTCACTGTAAGAACAGATGGAGAGTTAGCAGGCTTGCTGCCGGTAGCAAACGAATAATTGCATATTTTAAAAACTAATCACATAATTGAATATACAGATATAAATCATGGTGCCTTTTTTGAGTCACCAGTGTTCACTGCCTCCAGCCTAAGAAACTACAGATGCTTTTCCCCATCCTAACAGGCTGGCAATGGGATGTGTTAGCTCCAACCCAGAAAGACCCCAGAACCAGACTCTGCAGAAGCTCAGCCCACTCCACCCTCAGGATCCTGCAGCAGGCTCCTACCAGGAGTTACGACAGGAGTTACTGAGCTGCAAAGAGCCAAGAAAAAGAGACCCCCAAACTCAAAACAGTTCCCATAGCGCTGTTTGGTAAAACGATGTGTTTGAAGAAGTAGGGTATGTAAAAAGCACTGGTTTAATGGAGATGGGCTTTTCATGTTAAGAAAGCAAGCCGTCTAAGATGTTTATGGTTCATGTATACAGCTGTACGGTGCTTTATGCTTTATCAGTTATGCAGCTGATTCTCTGTTACTTGATTCCCTGCAACTTCAAGTCAGGACAGAGGTGAAGTAGTCAACCCTGTAGCTACCACTTCCTAAAACGCTTCGTTTTGCACATGTGCTCTGTGTGAAAAACTACAGCCAGCCCGTGTTCCTCTGCAGCTTTTGCTTGCCCTGCCCCGGCAGAAAGCAGGACCGGGAAGGGCAGCCCGTCCTTCCTTCCCAGAGCCGGCAGCCCCGCTGACTCGCTGGGCCACCATCTGCCTCCAAGGAAGGAGCCATCCCAGCTCTGAGCAGCACTTCAGACAACCCGCCAGAAGATGCATCAGTAGGGAAACAGCAGGCGAGAAGACCTATGTATCAGAAGAGAAAGCCCCACCACGTTTACTCTGCTACACTCACGTGACCGTGCACATTAAATATACATCCCATGTAATCACAGCATTTTTCTTTGCTCTGCTGAGTGGTAGCAAAGCAGAGTCACCCAGTGCAGTGGTCAGGCACAGCATCAAACAGTACCTGCAGAACTCTTCTGTGACACAGGGCTCTTTGGAGTCCCAGGCACACTGCTTGGCCGCTCCCAGGTCGTTTCTGTTGAAGAAAACATCAGTGTAAGGCTGATGGAGGTCTTGCACACACCAATTATGTCTATTACACACGTGCAAATGGGTCTGACCCTCAGTGTTCTCTGACCCAGGTTCGCACCCTGTCAGGGGGGTGCCTGCACCTCCCTGCACTCCCCGTCTCCTCCCAGCTCTTTCTGCTGTCGCTTCCCAGCCCCCGCTCCCTTGGCAGCCAGCTGGGATGGGTGGGAACAGAGCAGACTGGGAGCTGCATCACTGGTTCTTCCAGTGCAGGTCTGCCCCAGGGCCGTGCTCAAGAAAGCAGGGCTACAGCTGGACACACGGATCACTGCCTGTAATCTGCACAGACGGCATTTCCAGGTGTAGTTAGATCAAGCCCAGTGTGGGGTCCTACCTGCAGCCCACTGTGGACAGGGAGCTGCAGCACAGCCAGTCGTGGCCCTTACCCTGGGAACAAGGACCAAGCGGTGGCAGTGCCTTTGCTCCTGCTCTCCGCATGAAAGGCAGCTGTGAATGACTCAGAGATGTGGTTTTAGTGACATATGCACAGACCATAGCATTTTTTTCCCTCAAAAAAACTATTATTTCCCTGGCAAATTTCCTTTTTTCCGCTCGGGCCCTTTAGCAGCTGGGATATGCACATGTATGTCACACCAGTTTTGATACTCAGAAGACTGCTGCTGCTTCTCCCCTCCCGGTTTCCTCTGTAGTTTAACCATTTTCCTCATTTTCTCAGCAAATGGAAAATTATTTTTGACCACATGCTAAATACAGAAGATTTAATTGCAAAACTTTGTAAAAGTTGCGAACAGCAGACAGAGGAGTTAGAACAGCAACTTCTGGAGAAGTCTAGCTAGAAAGCCCAAGCCACCATTCCTTTTGAATAAACACTTTGGTACCAAACCAAATAAATAATACTGACCGCCTGCCAATATCAAATAAGAAAATAAGCAAGTTAGTGTAATCAAGTCAAAGGACTACTTTGGCCACTTCATTTGAAACTGTCATTCCCAAAATCCCAACCAACAGCCATCCAAGCCTGCCAGAGCCTGAAATCCTGCATCTCTCTGTTCTGGATGAACATGGTCAAGCGGTAACGGGGCAGGAGCGGCTGAGAGAGCTCCTGGGTGGAAGAGCTGAGGGGCTGGCAGTCAGCATGTCCATCGGGGCAGGTACGGCCTCCTCTCCGGGATGAGTGCTTATCTGAGCAATGGAACGCTAACGTGCTTCAAGAAGCAGAAAAGGCCTATTGGGTAAAGAAGGGAGTACTGCTTTGTCTGTCTTTATATATACATTCATGCACATATCTACACATACAGGTGTCCTCAAGGGTTGCGCTAGGTTCCTTATTTCAGGAAAGGACTGAGGATTACAGATCCCAAACGGGGGACGGCGCCATCCCCTGCACCTGCGATGCCCAGACCCTCCAGACACACGCCCTGCGTCCTGCCTCCCCCTCTCTCCCCTCCTCCCCGAGCCACAGCACGCTTTTGCTTGCAAAGAAAAATACTTTGAGCTTTTTTTTTCCTTGCAAGTGCAAAACCTGGTGGACTAGAAGCTTTGATGAATCACGGGGCAATATTTTAATTTTACTCAGCTTTTTGTGAATTGGGTAGTAAGTTAATAAATTCCACACTAGGTCAATAAGGAAGAATTGGAATGTGTTTTAACTAAACAGAAGGAAAATCAAATGCTAAGAGTTGTCTTTTATGAGTCAGCTTGTCTTGGCTTAAAATACCCAAGTGCATGGTTAAATAAAGACAAATTCTTATTTACATTTATTGTAATGCAAAGGTAAACAATAGAATATGCTACCCATGGTTCTGGTAGATTTTTTTTCTAATGTAAATTGTTGATTAATGAATAACAGAAGTAAGTTGACTTGAAGACAAGTGTTTTAAAGAATGGCTTTTGGAGATCTGTGTGGAGGGGCTGTGATGTCCACTCTTGCTACGCCCAAGCGCCGTCAGCGCGGTACCGTGGCTTCGTCAGAACTGACTTTGACATCGGCAGTAAAAACAGCTGCCTTCCTATTTGGCTTGGGTTTTTTTATACAAGCATACCTGTCTGCAATATTTTTGCATTTGTGAGACCGTACAGAGGAATGTACCTAAAAACTTAACAAATATATTTGAAATTTAATTAATTGGTTAAAATTACCAGCTGCTTCTTGTAACTGGTCTCTGCTTTGCCCGCTAGCTGCTGTGGAGCTGGTGCGAAGTACCTAATTCTTCCCCTCTGCCATGCAGACTGCCCAGATGCACAACTTGAGGGCAGAAATTTTACACGTGCCCAGTGGTGAGCATATTTGTGAATACAATCCAAAACATTCAGTGTCTTGACAAATTTTCTAAAATAAAGTGATTGTGGAGTTAGGCACACTGAAAAATAAAGCAAAAAATGCTATAAAGATGCATATGATAGAAATAACATCTTTTATTGGATAGGAAATGAAAAGAACAA
Organism: Nipponia nippon; assembly: GCF_047370975.1. Lineage (NCBI taxonomy): Eukaryota > Metazoa > Chordata > Aves > Pelecaniformes > Threskiornithidae > Nipponia > Nipponia nippon. Next base: position 14,365,773 of record NW_028262330.1, on the reverse strand, counting down.
GAATCTGTTTAACCCCATTTATTTTGAGTGCTAGGAGGAAAAAAAACCCAACCACTTCTGTGTACAGAGTAGCAGAGGGATTACTGCGCCGGGAGAGGAACTCGCCTCCATCAGGACTGCACTGCTGTAATGCCATCTGCTGGAAGCAACTAAATTTACTCATACTGTAACATTACAATTTCTCTGCAGCTTAGTCACGGTTAGAAGTGAACAGGGGGGTTTGATTTCTTCCACAACTAGAAAAAACTAGAAAAGGCTTGGTGAGAGGTAACACCCTGTTTGATATAGCCAAGACAGAGCCTCGTGTTGGAGTACCAAATGCAGCCTTTGATGCTGGTGCTTGCAAAATCTGAAGACCAGTTGTAACCCTGTGGTAAAACAATGATCACTGCTATTAGGAACAGATTCAATATCGGACAAGATTTTATATACCACCCAATTTTCCAGAGAGGATGTTGGAGACAAGCTAAAGCCTCTCACTCCGTGAGAGCGTAATTTAGCACTGGCAGACCAACACTGACAAGTTCTGTCCTCCCTTATCAGCCACATGTTAGTTATTCCATTTAGCCAACAAGGGGAAGGAATAATCAGTAGTTTCCCTGTCACTCTCTGGACTGTGCAGGAGGCCTCTGAACAGAAAGAAGTCCTGCAGCCCTGGGAGATAACTGGAAATTCGCTACTAAACAGCAAGGCAGTAGAAAGCCACTTGTTCAAACTGAAATGATGTAATGAGAGGAAAAATAGGTACAAGACCCAAGTGATACGTGCCAACAGAACCAAAGAGGGTTTTCACAGATGTGGTTAAACATTTCCTCCCAAAGGAAAGCGGAAACCTGTGGTGTTTGGGGCAAGAAAGTTCACTTTGCATCTGTTTGGCAGAATGAGAAGTGACATGATGTGCCCGGCCTTCGGAGAGCCACACACTCCGGGACCTCATGTTAGTCAAGAAACACAGCTTCTGAGCAGGTCCCAGTGCAGACAGCTTTTGGGATCAAAGCGTAGCAGTTGAAGAAGGAATTTTGTGTCCATGAATCCAGTAGCACTCCGAGGTCAAAGCAGCTGCTTTCCAGTCTGAACATACATCAGCCAAATATCAGGGCTTTAAGGTCTAGCATGATTCCTCCTAGGGTGCTTATATTGCTTTCAGGAATGGATTTAGTACCTCTGCATGGTGTCATCTGTAGTGCTATTTTAGGAGCTAAATGCGCCATAGTTTCATTGGCCAAAACTACGAGAACAGGGCAGAGCAAGCCAGAGGACTTCTGGGTCTGCTTACTGCACAGAAACTTTCCCTGGTCTTAAGGATCTGCAGCAGCTACAACGTGTCACCCGACTGCTGGTGCTATCTCACGTCTTTATAAATAGGTTTGGAGTTTGTTTTGGTTTTAATAGCAATAAATCTATTGCAATATTCTGTCCTGAATAACATGAAGCTGTGCAGGCTGCACAGGTCACTCTGACATGGATGAAAAACAGCAACAGAACAGGTCCTCCCCTCCTCAATGACACAAGAAGAAGCCCTGCAAGCTTCTCCCAAACTGTTCCTGAAAACGCGCAGAATTAGAAGTGATATTCACAGTAGGGTAGAACAGGCCCCACAGTCTTACCTCATCTTTTTCGGATTCACTTTGCTCTAGCCAATGGCATGTAGCAATCACCCATATGTGCAGACAGTTTGTGAACCTCCTAGCCTTCCTTTGCTGCTCCGCTGCATCTCCATAGGCTTTCAGCAAGGTTTGCTGCCTGTCCGTTGCTCCCCAAAGTGCAAAGATTGGTTGGACCTGTGAGTCGAAGGGCGTGCAAACAGCCCTGCTTTGGAAACAGGTGTCCTTTAACAGCACCATACTGCGCTCCCCAGTCCAAACCTCCAGGCTGCCTGAAGCCACCACGCTCCAGCTGGCTCTGCTGGAAGCAAACCTCACCTCGCCAGCCGACAACAAAGTGCCGTCAGTGCTCTCGCACCTCATCTCCCATTTCTTACTAAGATCTTCCCCATATTTGTGATGAATCAGAAAGGGTTTCATGGCACTTCATTTCTTGATATCGTGTGTGGGAGAAAACAGCCCAAAGGAGAGGCAGGAGGAGTGTGTGGGTTTGTGCACGTAAGGAAACCACTTGCAATGCCTTGAGACTGGAGTAAGCCATTCAAAACTTCAGAAGCAGAAGGAGTGGGTGAATGAGAGTACAATTAACATGTTTTCCTCCTGTTCCGTAGAGGACATGTAGCACAAGGAGATTTTGTTTCACTGGAGTGAGGAGGTCTCACCTCTGCGTCAGTTCACAGAACTGACTCCGGGCCAGGAGGAACCATCCTGGCTCTCCCCTCCTGGCCTCCTGCAGGCCAGAGCCTGAGGACTCTCCTGATTCAGCACAGCAGCACGTTCATCTTTGTGCTCCAACGTTTTGGTCCAGTGAGCCCTGCAGTACTGAAACTGGGTCACCTATAGCAACATCAGCTCAAAAGGCCCAAACAATCAGCCTACGCACAAGCCTCTGAACCGCAACATGGTCCTCTACACGGTGTCTTCTCATTGCATTGCGAGGTCACGCTCCTCCATGGGCCTCCCAGGGCCCTGGCCTTTACTTCCATCCTCATGCCTAACGAAAAGAGACACAAAAAGCAGGCAGAAGTGCCAGATGCAAATCTCTGCACCTGCATGAACCATGAGATTCAATCTCGCAAGTGCTGAAAGCAGAGCACCATGTAGTGCCTGAACTAGTTCAGCAGGAGTTGCAGTGTCAGAACTGAAATCCAGCTCCATCCCACAGGCAGTTCAATCAAAAAGAGACTGAGGCTGCCACACAGCTTTTATCCTCGGTCCCGAAACAGCACCATGGAGACAGGCACCATCCAAGAGTTCTTGAAATCTCCTGTCCATGTGTTGTGGGTAAAGGGGCCTGTCGCTACCTCAACAGCATGGGAAAAGCTGCTGACAACAGTCCTTACTTGATCTTTCAAAATGAGCACTGGGACCTGTACCGTGCTCCTCCTTTTGCAAACACCATGCAACAAAAGCGAGCCCTTCATTGCAGGCTTATTAGTGATAATAATGTTATTTCCAGCATTTTCTGAGACACACTTTATTTTTCCAGGTTTTAGGCCACTTCACCAGGGCAGGTTTCTATAGCACCCTTTCGCTAAGGCATCCCGTATCAGAGGGAAACTGCCACTAAAAAGTTTTATCTGTACAAGAAAAACCATGTAATGAAAATGTTTGACATCTCTTAGGTGTCTCCACAGATGACTTACTATTTCAGCTGCAGTTCATAAGTTTAGTTGGAGTAGGTGTTGACCGTAGCTGGTGAGATATGAAAGAAAAACCTCAACCCACAGACTAAATCCTTCCAAGCTCCTTAAGTGACTCAGAGAAATGGAAAAATATTAGGCGGAGGAAGTACTAGAGCAGGCCGTGGTTATATTCTTCCATCCACTGATCTCTCACTGCGCGTCTAGGAAGTACTTCACAAGAGGCAAGAATTGCCTGCAAGTGGTGAACTTCCTCACAGCTTTCCAGCATTGCAGTACTGGTTGTCTTCAAGGAGAGAGCCCCTTTAACGCATCTGGCTTTGCTGAGCCCCAGGCTGACACACGCACCTCGTCTCTCAGGGACATGACAAGGCATGCTGGGCAGGAGCTCAGGAACATACCAGTCTATCCAAACTACTGGGTCATCTCTCTCAAAGAAACGGCATGCTATCAGCTCACTTAGAGGTTGCTTTCTAACCAAACAAAGATAAAGTAAGTCTTGTTTATTCCCTGAAAATAAAGAATTCAAGATTTGGTAAAGGTTGGAGGTGAAATTACAAAATGACCAACTGTTACTAATAGCCTTAGTGCCACCCTTAGCCAGATTCATTCCAAGCTGTGCTGGGCTGCCGGGATGGCGCTCTCATGCATTTCCTCTGGAGAACTGCCCACTCTGTATTCACCCCGTTCCCCTCCCCACTCACAACAGCACCAGCGAAAACACAAATATCACTGTGTGATCGGAGGGTAGAAAATTCTCCTACTTAGTCTGTTGTCATCCTCCAATTACCCAGTGAAATGCAGCATTATTAAAATTGCTTTCATATTCTTGATTAAGGTCTAGCTTACAATGGTGCAGTAGGGAGGTTTCCTTTGCACCTGGTGCTTCTTAATTTAATCCTTTTTATGAGCTTACAATGCTTAAAAATTATGTGTCTTAGGAAAGAATAGTTGAGCTTGCAACATACTGATGTTACAGTCCTCTCAGCTCTGGCATTGCATAGAAGCTACGAGACATAAATGTAGTGAATGATATATTTTAGGATGGAGAACCTCAAAACATGCAAAAGTCCCTTTGAGTTTCCGTGGGTATTCTCTGACCCGGTGAGTGCCCTAATGACAAAGGTGCTGCGTACAAGATGACCACAACCACTGTCACCACCTCTTACCTGCCCATGTTGTGTCAGGCACTGCTCATGACAACCGCCCACGGACAAGGCACAAGGAGGATGAAGATTAACGGAGTTTCCAGCTGTGGATTCCAATGGTGCTTAGCCCTATCAGCACTTAACCACTCAGACTGGGATGTTTTAGCAGATACTGGTTTGGTGTCCTGGGAAATTTACTTGCAAGACAAGGACAGCACCATGCTGCTCATGAGCCATGGGATGTTTAATGTCCCTAAGCACTAGGTTTGCGAGGGAAATGCAACGTGTTTATGGCACTGAGTTTTCAGCTATTGTTTGGGCACTGGCTAGAAAAGCACAATCTGTTGTTTCTGCTCGTCCTGGGGTCAGCAGGCAGGCTGCAGGCTGCACAGTTGGATCAGAGGCTTGCTTGGAGTTAGGAACTTCAGAGGAAGAAAGATAAGCAGGAAAGGGTATCCAGGAGGACAGAAACAGAAAAGCTGGCTGGTGGTACCAGGAGGATGCTAAGTAATATGTATTTTTTCAGGCAGATCAAGAAAAATTTCCTAAACTCTGAAGTGCTGGACTTGAGATTCCTTTCAATGAAACAACTGCTGAAAGTCCGTGCCCCAGAACTTGCTTTTGCAGGTGGCATTTTACTAATGGTGTTTGTGACAATGAGAATATATGGACCTTAATTAGGATCAAGATAACGTGAAAGCAGAATTCCTGCTTTCCAGGAGACAGAAAGCTGTTTAGTAAATGGGAAGGACATAACACCACAGACAAGAAAAGCCTGGAAATAAGGACACACCATCGAAGGCTGACCTCAGCTGAGAATGCAAGATGGCAGCAAGCCACACGCACACTTGTGTCATAAGTATATAAGTCATCTTTAATGTGATGGACAAGGTAGCTGGAGTGCTATTGTTTGACTAATGCAAGAGGTATTACAGCTGCAGCACATCAGAGAATTACTTCAGCATAATCAAATATTTTCCTGCTGAATCTACCACCCACGCACAGTTGTAAACCACTCCCAAAGACACTGAGCAACCGTATGGTTAACCACATAGTAGCTGCGCATTCTGGGCACATGGTACTCTCAAACTCAGCATGGCAGTGTGATCCTAGGGCTCCCCTTTCAGAAAACACACCGAGGCCACCCCTGCCGAGCAGCATGGAAACCCTCCCGCGTTCTCTTACAGCCCAGGTTGTGTGCAGTATCATCTGCTCTGCCAGCACCATTCAGTCAATGGCTTACAACAGTCTCACATCTGAAAAGAGGATTAATGGGGTGTCAGAGGAGATCGCTCAGCCCAGTTTTCTTAAAGATGGGTAAGTATTGTGCATGCACAGAAGATGGTTCTGAAGCACACAATTCTTTACACCTTTCAAGGACTGGAGAGCATCTCCCCCCCCACACCCTGACTGCTTCTCACCTTCTCTGCCCCTTCATTTACCCCTCCTACCCTATGTCTGTACGTCCTTCCCCATCACTTGTGCTCGGACTCACGTCTCCTCTCATTTGTAATCACAACACAGAACTACAATTATTATTGATAAGAAAACGTCATACTAGGGAATTACTTCAGAAATATACATTTGTTTCAGATGATGCCAGGGAATCTCCTGGGAAAGGGGAGAGGCTCAGCCCTAGTAAGCTGCATTACGTTGCCAGCAGTCCTGAAGCTGCCTGAACCAAACACAAAGCATTGTAAAGAAATACAGGCAGGGGAGAGCAGTGCTATTTTCCTTGCTTTGGGCTTTGAAAATGCCAGCTAGAAGCCTGCTGCCAACCCCCAAAACAGCAGCAAGTAAATAAACATAGTTATTTCACAGGGACTGTCAGGTAGGAGATATCGAGGGCAGAAATGATTTCACCTTGCCTGCACCTGTCCCCAAATGACCCACAGGTTGTCCAGATGTGCTCAGGGTTGAATATAAATGTCAGCACTCTGTCTCTTTGCCCTCTCTCCCAGACAGGGTTTCTTCCTATTCACAGTCTTCCCATTAGCTCATATACATGAGAAGTTTTGGAAGCTTCACACACAGCGGTTTTGCAACCCAGACCAGCCTGGGGACATTTACTTCTTGAAATTCCAGCAGAACAACAGAGGTTCTGGCTGACTTGCTGCAATGGTACCTGTCTTGGGAAGGGAATGGACAGGGACACCCCAGGACACAGCCAGGTACAGGCAATCTTGGCTGATTGGTGAAACGGTCACAGGCCCTGAGGGGCCAACAAGAGGTCTACAGCACTTCGCATAAACACTTACTGGCTTTTCTTCAGTACGACCACACACAACAACCCCTCACCTGAGTCACAGACAGAGATGGAGGAGCGTGCATAAAGCACTGGGATATTTATCAAGCTGCGACTTGAGCCAGCTCACTTGAAATACGAAGGCCACAAGATAACTGGCGGTTTCTGGAGGCCTCATTTCATGTTTCTCCAAACAGGTCAACACTGGAACTGACCTGTGAGCCCAAGGAGAGTGCAGATGGACAGCTGGCCTCAAAGGATGCAGCCCACCACTGTTTGCTCAGGTAAAACCAACAAAAAGGCCAGCACAGTTCTGGTGAGGAAGAAATAACAAAAAACTTGTGTTCATCTTTTTTCTGAAGCAATAAGGGAAGTCGATGGGCAGCCAGGTTGGTTCAGAAGAAGCACGGAAGCTGTGCACGAGGGTGTTTTACACTCTTTCCAGTCCCGCTAGACTTTTTTCCCCCCTTGCCCTTGGGATATACAGACCCCTTCTCCCTTAGTCCATCAGCTGTCATCACCCCCAGCTGCCAACACCCTTCCCCATCCCCGGAACGCAGCAGCAGCCATCCCTACAAACCCCTCTTGGGCACTGGGAAGGATCAGGCTAGAGAGGGGTGGGTTGCCCACCATGCCCTCCCCATCCGGAGTCACTGAGACGTCCTCTGCACGGCAGCAGGAGCTTCAGGAGATGGGGACAAGAGGTTGCTGCTTACACACTTCAAACAGCCAATTCCTCTTCCCTTGGCACACGCAGTGGGCGTGGGACAACATGGACTGAGCACGCGTCCTGGAGGGCTTGTGGTAGTGCTAGGGGCTGCGTGCCTGTGGGTAGTAATGCTGAGGCTGGAGAAACTGGGGAAGCATGAGTGTGGAGACAGCCAAACACTGTCTAGGAGGAGACTTCAGCATCTAAAACTTGATGGATAAAATATTCAAGTCAGAATAGTATTGATCAAGGGCACAGGGACAGACTGCTGAGGAACAGCCAATACTGCAGGTCTGGGAAGGACCTTCTCACCCTTAGGGAGTTACTTCTCGGAGTAACCACTGGTCTTCCATTCATTGCTCCAACAGCAGAAAAGTATTTCCCCTCCATCTGCTGAATCAAGCCTATGAGTACTGCACACATAAATGCAGTTTTTTTCAGCTCAGGCCTAGTAGCTTCTAGCATGTAGAAAAGCTTTCCACGGGGCTTACAGCTCTGCAACACTGAGCTGCAGCTCTGGCCAGCTCTAAGCTATACGCTGTGGCTACCTTGAATGAGGCGAAGTGTGCTACGGGGAAGGTGGTCTCCATCTCCGAAGTTGTACTTGCAGAGCCTGCCTTTCCTTTCCACTGCCTTCCTGCCAGCCCCCACGTGGCCTCCTAGCTTCTTCTTAGTACTTGTGCAATGAAGGTATCTAAAGACTTATTTCTCTCCTCAAACATTGCCATGCCAACAGGTCATAGTTCTGATATTTCTGATATTTCCTAAACCTGCCAAGGCTTCCTGCCCCTCGATAAATACTTTTGCCCTGGTCTGATTTGCAGAGCTATTGGCCTGGCCTTCCAGCTCCTGTTATTCAAGTAACCCCCGGGAATACTGCAGCTTTTCAGACACTGAATCTTCCCCAGAGTGCTGTCCCTCTGATGTGCGAGTACACATGCAGACAGACGTGTGTTTGTGCGCACGTGTGAACACACCTGGGCACTTGCAACAGCTGTAGGAACTCGGTGTAGAAATGGGGTGCGGCATTTTACAGATGTCCTATGCATCCTCCGCGCTGCTGGGGAAGAAAGCCAGGGCGGATATTTTGGGTGTGAATGGAGGTGTGCTCACCATATGACCTGACAGGAGGAGACCATTTCACTGTGCAGCCCTCTCTGTGCCTGCTGACGCCATCATGGCTGCATTCTGCTGTGCGAGTAGTAAGGGGCAGTAATCCCATGCAAGGAAACTGAGGACGTTTTTTAAGTTCCCCTTCAGTTCTAGGCTGTAAGCTCAGGTCCCTGGGGAGACTCACTACAGCCAGCTTTACCTGTCTGTGGAGTCAGTATTGTCACTGAAGCGCTCCTTAGAGTCAATGAAGAGAGACTGGCACTTACAGGGTGTAGCTCACATTAGCTATTTTAGACACCTATATCAGGAAGACAATGGAGAGGTAAAGGTAATCATTTCTTTTCATGGATAAATGGTGAGACTGGAAGATCCCACTCAAATAGACTTGTCCACCCTGCGGATGGTACCTGGTCAGGCAAATCGAACTCTGCCCTGCTCAGACGGCGATAGGGATAGTGAAGCCTACCCAGGGGCACAGGAGTGAGCATCCTAGAGGCCGCTCAGTGCTGTGGACTCTGATGAGCAGCAGCCTGACAGCTATGAGCTCCTTTGCACACACTTCTTTCCAGTTTATCAATCATCCTTGCTTGCTGGTGTCCTGAGTCTAAACAGAGAGCGTGAACATGCACTTAACCCTCCACATCCCAGGAGAGGTATCCTAACTGTCCTTCCTTACAGCACAGGACTTGCAGAGCTAATGATGCAAAATAAGGACCATGACTGCTACAGAGAAGGGTCTTCCAGGCGTTCTAGAGTGGCTTGCATCTCTCTGCTCTTTCTCATGTTTTGACATGACAAGCTTGGATGTCTCTAGATGTTGTACAAGACAGACGCCAGGCATCCTGACTGTAATGTAATTGATGCAGACTCAACCTTCCTACAGCAGGCCATACTGTGAAAATAAATTTTAGGTATATTGAAATTCTCTTGTGCTTCATTCTGCAGACCTTTTACAGGTCACAGGCCTTTAAAATGGTTTCAGGATTGAGTCCAACCAGTTTCAAAGGATGATAACTGTGGAGTGTTTATGTGGTTGGGCCATCAAGTGGAGATAGCCAGGAATGTGCTGTCTTTGTCGGCTGGCTCATTTACCTGTGCAAATCTGTTTGTTCCGTACAGAGTCACCCCAATTCTTTCATTACCGATTTTTATAACATCTTTTTTCCACACAAGAACAGTGTCTCATAAATTCTATTTCTTTCCAGTTAAGAACCAACTTCCTTGTGTTTTTCATGTAAAGACAATGAAAATCAGACCGCACAGCAACACGCATGGTGGAAATACTATTATGGTCAGCTAAGATGTAGGGATAGCACAGGCAGATAAGCACAACGTGGAAGGACACTAACCACTGGAAACAGCTGTCAGTAATACTAACGCCTCACAGTGGGGGAAGGTTCTGTTGTATTTTCAAGGCTCAGAAGAATCAAGATGTTACTTACCCCTAAAATCCCATTTCCCCTCCCCAGGAATGGGAATGCATACTTGAGTTCCCATCTCTGAATAGCTCAAGCACCAAGAGCAAAAAAACATATTTAATGCAAGGAAAGCCTTCTGCACCATGTGAGGAAGAAGGTAAATGGTGCCGGTTGCTTGCTAAAGCAGAGATGGTGCAGTGCCAGGCATGTTCAGAAAGGCAATTCGTTGGATGGACCGGTCACCCAACACCTCCTGTTTTCAGAAGGGAGCAGAACTACACAAAGGGTTCAGCTGGCAGAGCCCCACCGCACCAAAACTTGTATAGCTTTTGCTTGTTGTCCTTCTTCAAAGGCCGTGTCCGCTCCCTGCTCCCAGCTGTGGACCCATCCCAGCAGACTGACTGCCCGGTGCAGAGCCCACCAGCGCCTGCTGCCCAGCACGCTGCTGGCTAAACCTGCCTTTCCCTGGGGAGCCGGAGGGCAGGACTGTCCAGGGAGGAGCAGGATCAGTCCCAAAGCACAGTGGGAACATTCAGCACAGGTGCATGTGGGTAAACACGAAATGAAGCACAGTAAATGTTCCTCTGAACACATATTAAAGTTCTTTGACTTAAGACAACCAGAAAAAGCAAACCAGCAGTTGAGTGACAGCCTATTTAGATGTGATGTATGTAAAAATTGGGGAAACACAGATACCAAATAAAGAACAACTCCCATGTGAGTCCCAGGCATTTGTCATCCTCTACATTGATAAATATTTTTCATACAGGTTAGGCTTTACAGACTGAAAAAACAGGCCTGACAGGGATTTCAGGAAGTCATTTTGTCCCTGCTGTGCCCCAAAGCAAGGCCAACATGATTTTTCATGGTTTTGCGTAACCTGCTGTGAGAGACCTCCAGGGATACAGGCTCCCAGGCGACTCCCTACTCCCACACTTTACTGTCTCAGAGAGCTAGGAAGAGTTAGAGTTGTCCTCATTGCAACTGAAGGGTGTTACTGTGTCTTACTGTCAGTCACAACAGGCATTGCAAACAGTCTTCTCCGCAACAGCATTTTATGCACTTGAAGCCTACATTCATGTTCCCATCCACCTCTTTGCTTTCTTAGGGCAGGCAGCCCCAATCTCTTAACATTTGCCCACAGGCCATGTTTTCCACATCTCCCATCATTCTTGCTACTCTCTTCTGGGCTTTATCCAACTGGCTCACATCTTTCCTCAAGTTTAGAGCCCAAACAAGATAAAATATTCCAGCTGAGGCTTTATAATTTCCCTGTAAAGCTGGAGGCTTACAGGCTTACTTCATGCCTCACAGACAACATTCCTATTTATACAACAGAAAATGCTGGCTGTTTTTGTACTAGCACAACACTGCTGGCTCACACACCGTTTTAGATCCTCCAGAGCCCCTACAACTTTGTCTGTAAACTGCTCCATTGCCTGTCTTTGTCACTTAATTATTTCTGATGAAATCTCCAATCTTAAGTGCATCTTTACTGAACAGCATCCTACTCTTCCAGTGCGTGCCCTCCGCTGCAGGATGGTTGTGAATTCTGAGCCTGTTCGGTGCAGCACACCATGTTCTGTCCCAGCTTCGGTTAAAGTTAACGTTTGAATAAGTACTCTCGATGTCAACACGCCATTCATTACTGGAAATACTGACCAGAACGAAGCCTCGGGCAGATCCCTGCAGGATTTCCTTCGGTGCAAACCTCCCTTTGACAAGGGACCATTGATTACCACGCTTTGAGTATGATGTGCCAAACAGTTTTGCACCATCTTATTGTAATTTAACTATGGTCCCCTTTCCCTTTAGTTTGCTTTCCCTCTAGCCAGCTTTCAAACCGCCTTTGCTGCTTTTAAGACCTGTCTTCCTGCAAATGAGCTGCCTTTCCTGCATGAGGGGGTCTCTGCTCACAGACCTGCCCTGCCCGGATGCTGCATAGGTGTTTAGCCACAATCCTACCACATGAGAGGGCACAAACCTTGTCTGACCACTGCTTGTCAATGATGGAAGTGCTAAAACTGCCGTAAACCCGCCAAGAAAGGCTGCTCTTGCTAGCACCCACCTTCAGAAAAGCGGTGCTTCGCCCTGCAGCCCCCGAGTGGGGCGGGGGGGATGTTCGGCTGTGCTCTTACCCAAGGCAGGGCTCAGCCGCAGCCCTGAGCTCGGTGAATACCCCCACCCCACCCCGCTCCGCGATATGCCTCCCACTGCCTCAGAGGGCAACTGGCTGGGCACACAGGACAGCTGGAGTACTGCAAGAGAAGGACAGGCCACTCAGAGGATGTCCAAATACAACATTTAAAAGAACAGACAGGGAACCCAATGCCTGGAGCTGCCACATATGCTTAGCATACGGCTGAGATAAGTGACTGTCTTCTACCTCATGCATGAGAGACGTAAGGTGGAAGGGACAACCAAAGGGAGGATGCATGGTAGCAATGCCTAAGGGATGTGTTACATGTATAAAAAGAAAGCAAGAGCATGCATTTGTGGGCTTCAGGCTACAGGAAACCTTGCAGAGAGCTGTTCAACCAAAAACGCCCTGCCACATTTGCTACCTAACATCAGCCCTGAAGGAAAAAACACAATGTAGCACTCTAGCAATTAGCTGAGTTTAGCGGCAGGCCAAGTCTGGGTACCACCGGACTCTGGCAAAGGTGGGAGGATCAGAGACAGCTCCTGCAGCAGCACGCTGCTGGCAGAGGCTCCGCAGCTGCATCCTTGGATGGAAGCAGCTGGACAGGGTCCCCAGGGTGTGTACAGCACACGGGCAAGGCAGAACGCACAGGAACTGCTAGCAGGGCTCCAGCTGAGGAGAGCTGAGGATGCCCCTGGATGCTCTGTGTCACGGAGAGGAGCCCTTCCTCCCCTCCGCTCACTTTCTGGCTCCTTTTTCCCCCGGAACACTACCTATGAAAGAGCAGTAGCATCTCCCACTCTGTCCACTGAACAGCTTTGTGCTTCTTCTAGCTATTATTAGTTTCTCCTCTCAAATTTCTGCAGGCTTGAGTAGAAGTAGATAGATAGCCTCTTGCCTCTACTTCAGCTCCACTGCCTGGCTCAGCCTCGGTGGGTAGGAGAAGAGCAAAGCAAATAATACAGAAAAGCTTCAATAGGAGGGATATTCTAAGTTATTTAAAATAAGAGAAAAAAACCCACAAAAAACAGTCTCCACAGCAGCCAGACAGACCTGCTGTAAGCTAGAAGAATAACCAGTGATACTTTTTCTCTCTGAAACCATTCGTTCTCTCAGCAAGCAGAGCTCAGATCATGGTTGAGATATAGAAATCCCTTCTTGGATTAAAAAATTTCAAGGGAAAAAAAAAAGGCTACATAAAGTACGAGCCAGTATAACAAAGCTGAAGTTGTACAGTCCCTTTAGACAATTTGGTGCTTCAGCACCTGGAGAAGACACCCCTGATTTGGCATGGTGATTCTGATCCAGGTCCAGGTTCTACACCTGGAAACGGAAGGAAACGACACAGAGCACTTCAGAGGAGCCTGGGAGGGAACCCGTCTTTGGCTGATGACAGATAGCAACCACCAAGCCTTTCCAGGACAATTTCATGTTTCTTCCTGTTAAATAGGAAGCTTCGTAGATCCTGATAACAGGAGACATGAGACATACACGGGGACACGCCTAAACTGCTCTGGAGTCAGAGCTTCTTTCCACTTTGGGACTGAAAAGTAAAGTTCTCTCTGACAGGAGGCTCCAAACGGAGGAGAAGAAAAACTCGTTTTTCAGTGTAGCCCCATATAACAAGGTCCCTGGGAGCCCTTACAGTCCAAGGATGTGTCCCAGTGTTCTGCTGCATGTCAGAGGGTCCACCCCTCTGGTGCCAGCTCTCTACCTGCTCCAGGCAGCAGAAGGTGCTGGGAGCAGACAGTGTACTGCTGAGGTCCCCCAGCTGAAGCATCTACCTTAACTTTTGGTGAAGAGTGCCTTGCTGTTATCCAAATTGCCTTAAACTCACCTTCCAGTGCAGCTATGTTAATGTACAATTCTAATAACACACTTTATTCACGGCATCTAGTTTCAGCAAAGCATTTGTGAAAGACGGAAGTGGAAAAAAAAAAAAAAGAAAACCTCAACTAAACCACTTAGACTAAAAATAACCAGAAAGTTCTTTCTCTTTCCCTTATCGCTCCAAAGTGCTGTCCTCTCCTGGCAAGGTGCTACACAGAGCTTCCTTCTCCGAGCATACCTTATGCCTTGTTGCACCTGTTAAGGAGAGCCCTCCATGAGAAAGTCTGCATCACAAGGTCCACTCATGTGGACAGCGCTGGGAAGCTCCTTGGCTCGGGGAAGGCTCCTTCCCAAGCCCTTTAAAGGGGGTTCAGACAGATTTAATCTTTCACTCTGAATCTTAACAGTACTTATTCCTTATCCAGGAGATAGGCTGGCCATTTGTCTTCATTAAAATAAGGACTGCTTCACTCCCTTGGAGATGCAAATATTTCTTCCTCAGATGGGTGGGAACTACTCTGTTTGACTGACTAGTTAACACTTTGTTGCCTCAAGAAGTTCCCTTTTCTTCCCTCTAGTGACTCACTGGCATGGTTAACTATGAAATGTGTCTTACACAGAATCTTGTATTTTTTAATAGTCTGTATATTAACAAGTATACTTGCTGCACCCATCTATATGGGATTAATACATGTAGAAAAGGGCTGGCATTTGGCTGAGACCAGACACAAGAGTAGCTGGGTGGGTATCTCTAACATCCTTCTCTCGTAGGCAGACTCAACATCCAGATTCTGCTGGGCTGCATGGACAGAACCCAGAGCTGTTCCCATGCTATGCTATATTCTAAAAGAGTCTACATTTCATCAACCCCACTGAAGATGGACCTCTGTCCAGCAAGGAGATGTGATCAGTATGGTTCGTCAGGATTGCAGTGTCCTAGCAAGAGAAGTGCTCATGCCCTTCCTGGGAGGCACTATAGCCATCAGCACCCAAAGCAGTGCTCCCTGACCCCTCACAGTCTCCTGCTGCATGTGTGGGCCATGAGACAAAGCATCGTTTCAGACCGTCTCAGCTGTGGAATCAGAGGGGAAAGACCATGGGAAAGCAACGTGCACAGGGTCTACAGTGTTTCCTGATGGGTTAGCAATGTCCCTTCTCTTTCAGCTGAGACCAGATGTACATTCTAGCAATGGCTGTTACCCCTACGGTGGTTTTACAGCAAGTCAACCAGCCACTTTGTGACTCACTGTGTGAAAGCTGCTGAACACCCAGACTTCCCCTTGATAGAAAAAAAAAAAAAACACAGAGAATTTGTGGAGTGTGGAGGAGGTCTTGAAACGCTTTCTGATCATCCATCTCAGTAAAGAGATAACTGGTCCCTGGGAGATCTGAGAAACGTTTATGACCTTACAAACCAAGAGTTTTGCATCAACCGCTGCTGGTGGGTAATGGTGAGCAGATCTTTAACTACGTGGATCAGACTGAAGGGCAACCAGCTAGCTTCCACTGACCTCTGAGTTACCATGCTTGTGCACCGAACAGTGATCTCTCTCTAAAACGCTCCAGCGTACTTTCACCATCTGGTGATAGCTACGATAAAGAGAAAGCAACCTAGGAGTATATCTACACAAATAAGACCTTGGCGGAAAAGAGACCTAGCTCCTGCTGCTGAAACAATGGTGCTACGGAGGCAAAGCAGGAAGGAAGCCCATGAAACCCTGTGACAGAGAGGTACGCTGGCACCACGTCCCCATGACAAATGCTGTCACTGTTTATCTTGATTCTCCCAGCAGCAGCTGCAGCAATGACAGGACAAATATGAAGTTAAGACAAGTCATCAGGTGCAGTCAGTGAGCTGTCCGGTCTATGAGACTTGCAGTAAACATTACCCATGCCAATGCAGCTCTATCATAGGAAAGATGGGGACTGCAGTTTTATAGCATATTGTCTTTGACTTATCATATGGCTCAAAGCCAAAGAATACTTCCTGAGTGTCAAGGTGCAATCCCCTTGTTAGACAGCAAGCCTTGCATGCCAAATGTGACTTTACGGTGACTGCATGGCTCAGCAGGTCCAACTTTGCAGCACAGTCAAGGAAGAAAGTGCATATCCAACATGAGACTGGACAATCTGCCTGTGGATAGTCCTGCACTGCCAGTTTTGCAGGGACAAAGGTCAGAGCCAATTAGATTAAATCAAAATGGTGTCCAGACAGATGCTTATGCCAGAGCTGGATGAGGCTTCATCACACACTTCGGCAGAAAGGCTTTGAGGTTGCATTCAGCTTCTGCTTTGTCTGAGGCCTAGGTGACACCACAGGTGACACTTCTTTGGCACATAAACCATGTTGAGGAAGCATAGGCATTTGGGATGTCAATCTGATAATGCAATATAGCACAGCTAGAGCAAAAATACTCCCAAGCAATATCATCAAACTGATAAACTAGCAAAAAGCAGTATCTACACAGCTAGAAGACTTTCAGGCAGCAGCATATTCTAACTGAGCAGGCTGAGAGAAACTGAGCTTGCCAGGAACACCAGCTAAGCTGGAGGAGTCGAGGGGCCACAGTGGCCCTGTACACGCTGCAAGAGAATCCTGTTGTCTCACAAAAGGCTACAGCCCTCATGGAAGGTGTGGGAGGCTTAGAAATGCATGATTCTTGAGTCCAGCATAAGAAACAAGAGCATCCTAACTTCAAAGCCAGTTGGGTTTAGGACTACTCTGGTGAGGAGCTTTCTCATCTCAACAGAACTTGAATAAGTGCTCCCTAAAGCAAGGACC
This sequence comes from Nipponia nippon, assembly GCF_047370975.1. Taxonomy (NCBI): domain Eukaryota; kingdom Metazoa; phylum Chordata; class Aves; order Pelecaniformes; family Threskiornithidae; genus Nipponia; species Nipponia nippon. The sequence goes on along the minus strand of NW_028262330.1, from coordinate 14,349,138 downwards.
AGAACACAGAAATCACGCTTCTACTGTCTCTTTTATTCTCTGTTATTCTGAGAACCATTTTTGCTGCATAGCAATCCCATTGCAGTAGCTGAGAGCACTATAGGTGGTTTGGGCATTCTCCCAAAAAGGACTGGTTGGAAGTGACCCCTGGAAGTCTCCAGCCCAGCTACTCACTCCAAGCAGGATCACTGCTAACAACACATCAGGTCAGCCACAGCTTTGTCTAGCCAGGTTCTGAGATCTCCCAAGGATGGAAATTCCACCACCTCCCTGGTCAGCCTGTGCCAGGGCTATCCAGCCTTCCTAGAGAAAATAATTTTCCTGATTTCTGACCTGGGCCTACCAAGCAGGATGTGGCTATTGGCCCTTGTTATATTGCCTACAACTTCTGTGAGGAAAAGTAAAAAGTTGCCTGACATTATGGAGAAACTGAGTCCAGGCCATCTACCTTTCTGGGTTAGGGGTCCTGTGATAAGAGCTTTTATCACATAAAAACCAGGCTCTGCCTCTTACTGGTTTTATCTGACCTCAACCCAGTGCATGTGAGTAAGGGTCCATCACCATGATGGCTCGGGACTGAGTTTAATCACCTCCTCACCCACCTCTGAATTGCAGTGGGGACAAGGTATCTAACTCCTACTGATGTCCCTAGGCATGCAGAGGATGCTGCCCATGAGCCAGAGCAGACTATGCTTGACAATTAAGCCAGTGTTTAATGGTAATGTGCCTTCTGGAGGGTCCTATGAGATGTCAATGCATAAAACTCAGGTAAATAATGACTTGGCCAAGTTCTGGACCAAAGGCTTCTGAAATAAAGCACATCAGTCCCTGAATGGACTGTGAGGCACGTTGTGACAGCCCCTGGCTCTCCTTGCACTCACAGTGAGTCAGAAAGAGGAATGCCAGTGGTCGCTCCTGATGGCTTTGTGAACAAGGTGAACTCCTGCTGTGCTTTCCTCCCCTGTCATTCTGTCATTCTTTCTTCTAAAGAAATCTGGTTTTGCTGGTCACAAGTCTCTGTTTTGCAACACCATTCTGAGCTCATGACAAGAAAAGCAGGTAGACACAGTCTTAGGCAAGCCAAAGGGGGTACAAGTTTGACAGGTCTTCAGCAGCTGATAAGATTGTGAGTTAAGTCTGCTTCACCACTAGCATGACAGTGAATAAAACACACAAACACAGACTAAAAAGTCTGTCTTTGATGTCCCATTACATGTGTTTTTCTTCCCTTGTCTCCATGGGCAAGCTGACTCTGACTTGAGCAACTTTTCAATTAACTATTTCTGTTTTCCCCTAACGGTGCTTTAGTGATACCTGACATTCTATCAAACTATTTTACATATATGTACATATATAGACATAAATATCTCCAGCTAAAGGGAAAGGAAATAAGGAATGTGGTAAAAATTATATCCTTAACAGTGTTTTATATTCTAAAACATTTACAGCAGGGGTGTTTCTACTTTACATTCCCTGGCTTTTATAAAAGCTTCAGATGTCTTCTAATGGTCAGAAGTAAGACAGGATCAGAAGACTAAATCTTCTTATTATTTTCTTTCATATGGTGGCAGGGTCATATTAATTCCTTTGACTCTGGGCCTACTTTGTCATCAAAATCAACTTGAAAGACAATTTCCTGCAACAGATCTGTACTGCTAGGGTGACGCACTTACCGGAGCCCCCCTCCCCACTTACCATTTGTGAAGGTGTTCACATAGTACCTTCGGCCCTGGGGAGACATATAGCTCTGCCAGCCGGGGGGAAGATGGCCGTTCAAGGCATCTTCTCCTGTCTGAGCAGTTGACTTTCTGGGTTTCTGCTGAGAAAAGGAAAAAAACACAACCTATTAAGTCAATATCTAGATACTGTAAAGTCTAACCAGACACACATCTGGAAAGGGACCATGTGGTTTGGCATTGTAGAGATTGCAATACACCCAAAGACCTTCCATCCATTTCTCCTCTCATCTGTCCTAGCTTCATTGAGAACATGAAGCAACCTTCCCTTGGAGCACTGGCTACACAGAACATCCTTTGGGAGAGAAATGAAACTCCTCTGTATTTGATGTCCCATGAGCACCTGGACCTGTCCAAGAAAATGACTCTCATTAAGCAGTAAAATGCAAAGCATAAAATAATCAAGTGTCTGAGAAAGAAAGGCATGCATCTGGCACTCATTTACTTTAATGTGGATATATTGGTGGGTCAAAGCACTGCTCATGGAGGTGCTGCCCCAATTTAATTTCCAGGGGAACCATCACCTTCAGACATTTTCAAGAAGAAACATTGCAGAGCCATGTCGCCTATAGGAGTAGTGTGCTGAAGTAAATTTATCAATATGCTGATTATATACTAATAATGCATGTAATTAGCAATGCATACATTACCGAACTAGATGTAATCTGGATCCATATCATCCAGATACAGGATCATTAGGATCCAGATTACTAGGAGTGATCCAGATCATTAGGAACAGCGGGAGATGGGCACCATGTTGTCACCTGCTCTCCAGGCACACACAGAACTGCTTAGCAGGGTTCAAGTGCCACCTCAGTTCTACATCTCTTCACCAACTCAGTTGCAAGCCTCAGTGCAGGTTCAGGGTGCACAGAAAAGAAAGAGGTGAAGCTGAAGTGCAAGTAATTGTCTGCACTACACTGCATCACCTGGACTATCTCCCCCTTCCAGGTAGCTCTGGTGGTTCCTGGGCAGCTTGGGATTTACAGCAGCTGCTTGATGTGAGACTGGCAAAGAGCGCTTCATCCCAAAGGAGGCATGAACCCCACCTTCAACCGGGAACACTGAATAAGGCAAAGGTAGAGAGAGAAGATGCATGGACAAAGAGTGGCAGTTGCAGCCCTACAGGGCTGTGGCTATGAACAGAACAGCCTCCTCCTGGCTCACATCCAGAGAGCTCCACTTTGCCTTTCCACATCCCCTAAGGCAAACCAGGCATGCAATGTACTCATTTTTTGTTTGTTTGTTTGTTTGCATTGCCTTCAAAGGAAGAAATACAAAAGAACAAGGGAAAATGTGTGAATGGAATTATTTATCCCACGGAAGCGAATCTCTACCCAGGAAATGCCTTCCAACACGGTGGGGACGGGTCTGAAGTGACTGCACTCGATTCACAAGCAGCCACATCCAGGGGACAGACAGAGTTTCAGCATCTGCCTGCATGTAATGTTCAAACATTGACAGACATATGAACAGTACCGTCAGAAAGAAATCTGTGATGTGTCCTTCTCCTACACACTCAGTCTCCGAGTGAAATTCCAACTCTGTTCCAACCCAGAATAAAAGCGACATTTAATGATTTTGGAGCCAAAAGTCTATTTTATGTTTCTTTTCAGTTTCAGAAAACTCTGATTACAATGACTCTCAAGAGGCACTGAACTCGAGAATGATCTTGTGTTCGTGCTTCATCAAGCGTACTTGCACAGACAGGTCACCGGCTGCAAGGCAGCCATACGGACCCAAGGCCAGCGTGAGATGAATACTGTCTCACCACTGCAGCACAGATGGAGCCTGTGCTCGTTCAGATTTTAGCTCCTCTCCTTGAGCAGAGATACAGCCTGGGAGACTCAGCTGGCCCGACATGAATTGAACAAGTCAGCTTGGGAGATACTAAGGAACTCTACTGGGTTTATGACTCAAATCCCGTGCTCTGCGTGCCTACGGCTAGCAAAGTGGTACGCAGAATTAATCAGTAGGATCTCCGCCATCTATTCCTATCCCCTGTGTTTCTGCTCTCTAAGGTTTAATCAAATCAATTTACAGTTCCACTCACCCTGCTGTACATGTGAGACAGCAGAAGCTTTCACAGTTTATGTTACTATTTGATTTTTTTTTTTTTTCTGATCTCAGCTTAGGATGCCAGTGAAAACTTCTCTTACACGTTAGCCTGCCCAAAGGAACACGTTCTCATTATTGTTAGTGTTACACTATTGCCTAGAAATGCTCTAAATGAAATTCTTGTCTTCGTGAAGCTACCACAGCCATGCCAGTTATGTGATCGCAGGGGCAGGACCCCTCCATACATGCCACTCAAACACCTCTCTGTTTCATACAGCTTTCCCTGAAAGCTCTGAATCCTACTAATGAAAACATTAAACCTCATGAATATGACAGAAAAATTAAGCTATCCCAGTTTTACCTCTGGGTTATCTGAGTTCTTTTCCAACATGATATGGGTGTTTATTGAAGTGCCTTGTTTCACTATGCAATGCCACTGCTAACATGGCTCCAACAACCACATATTTATTTCCAGTTCTTTACAGCCATGTACGGGCACCAGCAGAAACTTGCTCACGAGCCCTGACACCTGCAGTATGTCCCTAATATCTAGCATCATCCTTTTGCTTGGCTTTACTTTCACTCACGACCGAAAATAACTCACTGCAGGCTTCCCAGGCATGACGTCCCTGGAAGCATCGCATTGCTTGTGCAGGTGATGCAGACCCGTGGACCAGTGTATGGGACTGACACATACTTTTCTCCCATGGACCTTACAGAGAGCTGTTTTGTGCAAGCTTCCTTTTGGTCCTGTTCAGCTCCTGTGCCCTGCCATGCAGGGGAGCTTTCCCATCTCACATCGCTCTCAGACACCCCTCTCACCTAACGTAAGGAAACACCGGGAAGAAAAAAGAACTCTTGGAAAGAGTCTGTCTGACCAGTGCAGTCACCCCAGTAATAGCAATGACAGCCGAGAAGGTGGCCAGTTGGTTTCTGTCTCCAGGACTGCCTCCTGAGGGGCTGTCCTTGCACCGTACCCATACACAGTCCTTGTCCAAAACACAGCTAGGTCTGGTGAGAAAGCCAGGGCTAAAACGCATTCAAACATTCAGGATCAAGTAACATATGCAGAGAAGGACAGATCAGAGAGAAAAGCATGGTAGCCCCAAGCTATTTTTTGAACCACAAAACCAGCCTCTCTCCCAGCATATTCCAAGGGATAGCAGAGTGCTGGGACAAATCCTGGGACAGCTCCTAAACTCTCCATCACAGGGTTATCGTCCCTTACTTTATTGTTTGCAAAAGCACACTGAAGAAAAATGAAAATCCACAGCGTAGGAGCGAACCAGCTGACGAAGAATTTGGCAGCAGGTTGGGTCCCTCAGCTTCACTGCACAGATCTCTGGCCTTGACGATAACAAAGTTACACCAGACTCTCGCTGCTGTGCATGATCACATAAGGAGGAATCTGGGATAATCCAACCTGGATTCTGTTCCAGAATCTAGAATCACAGAATCATTTAGGTTGGAAAGGACCTTTAAGCTCATTGAGTCCAGCCGTTCGCGAAGGTACAGCATTTCACACCTTTGTACTGCACACTCACCATTTCTGTCCTTAACACCTTCTGTCACGGAGGCACGCTAAAACTAACCAAAACGAAGGACAAACTCAAACACCTTTACTGCACAAAACAACCAAAACTACAAACAGAAACCAATGAAAAACAGGGGTAAACTGAAATCAATCAACAATCCGATAACAGCTAACACATAACAGGTCCGAGGTGTCAGTCGGGCAGGGTGGTGTTACTGCACGGCCATACACACGACGATGGTGATCCACAGTGGGTGTTAAACTCACTAACACTACGCCCCCTTTTAACTTCGGAGGCAAGAGGTGACTGTACCACCACTCCAAAGAAACCAGTGGGATCATGACTGTGGTCACAGGGTGGACTGTGTGGACTTCACCACCACCGCCATCCCCCCCCCCGGAAGATTGGGGCTTTTAAGATGGCGATCACTGGCTTTCCGCGCCTCATTTTCGCGCTGTTTGTGCCGCGCCATGCCCGCCGGCATGTACACCCCCCGGCAGGGGGAGCCGGGGAGCGGGGCCGCTCGGTCGCCAGGTGGGGCCCGCAGCCCCTGAGGCTCCTGGGCTCGGAGAAGCTTCTGGATCACGGCCAGTGATGGCCACAGCGCAGATGCGACCCAGGGCATAAACGGGGTGCCGCCGGCGGCCCCCTCAGAGCGGCCTTCTCAAAGCAGTGGGTCTGGGTGCGAAACCTCTCCCCTCGGGCTGGGACGCTGCCGGAGGAAACTTCCCGGGATTGAGGGCCCTCGCCTCCTTCGGGTGAGTGACTTTCTTCTGGATATCCTTGAGTGAGCCCTCACACCGCCCCTGCTGCGGGTGAGTGACTGCACCCTCCGGGTACCCATGGGAGGGAGAGTGTTTCCCCCTTAGTGAGTGAGTGCGTGCGCACTTTGGGTCATCCTTGCCGTGTGTATGGCCGTGCAGTAACACCACCCCGCCCGACTGACACCGTGAACCTGTTACGTGTTAAATGTTATTGGAGTATTGATTGATTTCGGTTTACCCCTGTTTCTCATTGGTTTCTGTTGTGTCATTTTGGTTGTTTTGTGCAATACAGTTGTTTTGAGTTTGTCCTTCATTTTGGTTAGTTTTAGTGCGCCTCCGTGACACTTCTTTCCCTCCTGGAGCTGAAGTCCTACCCATTCCCACTACCCCTCGTTCTTAATCTGGTCCTACAGTGATCCCGTGTACCAAGCAGGTCAAGACTAGGTTCAGCTCTCTTTAGGGCCCCATGGTATTACTTCATTCCACACAGTCAGCCCCAGGACCCTGCAAGGACAGATGCTGCTGGTTTGCTGAAGGGAAGCTCTGCAATTGCCCCAACATCCTTTGAGTCACTTTTTCAATGTTGCTTCAGATCTCCCAGACGGACTGCAGGAAAAGCAGAGGTCTTTTACAGATAGGTGCCATGGTTGTACTCTCAAACTATGCCAAGAGATGGATGTGGACAGTATAGCGTGGACACCAGCAAATGTTGGATGGAAATAGTATGAAGACCAAGTTAAGCCAATGTTTTAGCTATAGTCCCTGCCGAAATGCATATCACTTCAAAAAAGCACACAAGCATTATGTTTTGCAGTTGCTAATTCTATTTTTGAGTTACTAATATTTCTACCTTTGCTTCTGATTTTGCCAATAAAGAAGTGTTGCAAGCACAGTAGTCCCTATCAATGATAGTCAAGAGGACTGAATATAAGGGAAACCCCAGCACTGCCAAATGCAGATGTTTTGTAAACAACGGGGCAATGGTTGGCTTGGATGTGCATGGAGTATGGATGTGTGGATCCTTTTATTTTAGAGAGGAATGTGATCCTAAACAGCAGCTCACTATTGGGCAGGACTTGACCTCTGCACAAGGACTGCAGAGGAAGATCCTCGGGATGCTGGGACCACTTCTGTGTTAGAGCCCCTAACTGGTCCCAGTGCAATCCCCTTCCACACACACTTGAACTCCCACTCGTATAGCAGCTCTGCTCCAAACTGATACTCTGTGGGGGAAAGAGGAACTGAAAATGGCATAGAGGAGGAATTGCAGAAGAAAGGAAACTTGGCTTCATCCTCTACTGCTCACCATTCTACATCCATCAAAGCAGAGATACCAGGAGGCTCTGGGATAGATGGTGTGGGGCAGTAGCATATGGGGCTGGGCTCTATAATGCATCACAAATTAAGTACCCCATAGTTTTGGCACACTCAGCAGCGTATCCTTTCAGAAATGAGAGTGCCACAGAGGCCATGGTGGCAGCACATCGTGCCTTCTCTGCCAAAACAGGAGATCTGAGTAACAGGAGAGACTTTCTCGCTCTGTTTTTCTTAGCAGACCCTGTCCGAGCCAGACCCTTTGCAGTGCCGCCTTCTAGCATCAGCATGGTTAAACTGGAAACATCTTTGCACACCCATATGGGAGAAGTTCGGGCTAACCTGGCATGTAATGATAGGCAATCCTGCTGCCAGTCCACTGAGACAAGACCGAGACAGGGGCCAGGAGACAGTGTGGAGATGGGAAGCGACCAGCAGATGGTGTTCAAGAGCCCAGCTCCACAGCTGGCACAGCACCGCCAGACCAGGCTTCAAACCTCTCCCAAAACCCAGCTCTGACCAGGACACACCCTGTGCCCCGACACATGTCACAAGAAAAGGGAGGCACTTCTGCTTGCACACCTCTTCCTTAGACGGCTCAGACGGCAAGACTGTGCTATTACTTGGGTGTCTTGTTTCTATTTTTAGGAGAATTACTGCCAGGATAGTTTATGAGAACGGTAAATCACAACAGAGGACTGTCTACATGGAGAGGAGGTTTCAATATCAGCAGAGAGCATTACAAACCACCAAAAACAGAACAGCAGACAGTGACTGAAGTTGAAACTAGACAGGCTCAGATTAAAAAGAATCTGCCAATCATGACGATAAGTATCGACTGGAACGGCTTACCAGGGGGCTGTGCAGTTCTTGTAGTTCCTCCATCGAGATTAAGTGCCTCTTTCTAGAAGACCTGCTCTATTCCAATCAGAGAAAAAGATGGGACCCTGAAGCCCCTGACCCAGCTGTGCAGCAGCTCAGGCTGGGTGGGCGAGCAATCCCTGCTGCCTTCCAGATCTTGCAACTCCCGCAGTGCCTTTGAGCTGAGAGAAACATTTACGCCACTCCCCTCACTGTCACTTCTGGGAGTGTCACCAGCCGCTGCATGGTGGTGGACAGGCAGATCTGGACCTGAAAAGGATGTCTGCAACACACCGTTGAAGAAACAGGAAATTTGAACAATGTGAGCAGAGCAGAGAACGTGTGACCCCAGTGAAATCCTCCTGCATCTGTATTTGCTGCCTGGAAAAGGGACCAAAGTATCTCTCAAAACATTCAAAACCAAGAACACAAGCACTTCCCTCCTACGAGATTTCCTAGGATAAGAAATCCATCTAGCAGGGATACATGGAGGGGTAGACAAGAGCCAGCCACCCAGCAGGCCTCATTCTCCTTGGCAAGCAATGGTTTTCATTTGCTGTCTGCAGAAACACAGGGACAGGATTCTCCTGATACATGCACAGCAGAAAGGAACCAGAAATGAGCAGCAAAGGCAAAAGGCAGCTCAAAGCAGAGAAGGCACTGGAGCTCTTCAGCAGCAAACCATGCGCCAGAGAGCTAGCAAAGGCAAGCATATGAAATAAGAGCTGATCTATGGGGTTTACCCACCTCGTCCAGGACACCAGCACTGACAAGAGGCAGAAGGATGTGCTTTTTAGGGCGGAGCACATAAACCCGGCCATTACCTGTGGCCCATCCCCCCTGCATCCACAGGCATTGGGTTAGGGACGTCAAGAGAGAGGAGGACAACCAGTGCAGGCAGGACAGCCACGCCACAGCATCACAACCTACGCAGAGGCCACACTCCTGACCAGGGAACACTGTTTCATCTGTGCGCTGTTAAGCACAGATTGTCTAGAAGCGTGTCGGAAGAGAATGACAATGGGTCAGACATCCTGGATGCTCCATGCAAAAAAGAGCACCAGCGACGGCCGGCATGTTGAAGCCCTGGCACTTGCTGTCTAGCTAAGCCAGCTCAGAGCAGGGCAGCATGTCCAGCAGGGAGGCAGTGGGGATGCCTCTCCCACTCCACCTCTTCTGACTTTCTGACTATTTTGTTTTTCTTCTCTTCCTCGCTCTTCGTGATCAAGTTAGCAGCAGCCCAACTCACGCTCTTCCTTTGGAAGACCATCTGGCAATGTGATCCCCTCCCAATGGTGGAAAAAAAGAAAGCCAAAAGGGGTTTTACGCAGCAAAGTGAGGCAACGGGGAGTGAAAGGCCTGTACGCGTCAGTCTATCCCGTGCTGACTGACCCCCTGACACAAGTTCAGCCTTGCTCAATAAAGGAAAATCACTTCCCATTTTCAAACTGCAGGAAATCCCCATTCCCCTTCAAAGAGGGATCCTAGGGAGGAAACATCTGTGCGCTTAACAGCCTGAGCTCTCTGAAGATGCGTTAGCTCGCACTGCGCTCCAGCAGAGTGCAGCCCAGAGGCTGTCCTGAACACACAACCCAAGGTAAAGCAAAACAATCCCAAAACCACAAATGCAGGCCCTGAGCAACCTGATCTAACTCGAACAGGGGGCTGGACCGGAGACCTCCAAGAGTCCCTTCCAATTCAAATTCTTCCTTGATTTTATGATCCTATTTCAACAGAGCATCCAGCCTTGGAGCAAATGAAGAGTATGCCTCTAGCTGGGGGAAAGGTTTGAATTAAATGCAGTGTCGGGATGCTGTTGCCACTTGCTCAGAGTGACACTGCACTTCTGCTGAGACCCAACAGCGCAGAGAAAGGCTACAGAGTCCAGCTAAGCTGCCCCCCTGCAGCATCCTGCCCCGTGCTGGAGGATCACTGGGGACAGAAAGCTGGCCAAAACACGCAGCAGAAACTCCCTGCAAGAAGCAACGCAAGGACACAGCAGGGAAAAAATGCCACAACGTGTACCTGCACCAGAACAGCCCTCTGTTCTGCGGGGAAAAGCTTGCTCTGTACTGACATTACTGGGCTTATGTTTCTGTCTAACTGCAGTTTTCATAAATACCTAACGTGGCCTAGGTGTGCGTCAACCCAAGGGTATGAAGCAGAAATAAGGCAGACATGCTGCCGCCAAAGAAGTGGGGTCTGTGTTTGAACACAGCTGATGCTGCAAACAGGATTTGCTCGTGAGAGAAGCCCACAGAAGACCCTTGGTGGCAGGGATGCCTACACCAGCATTCGTGTCCATCCCAAGTTTGGCATGAAGATCCCAGCACTGAGAAGTGCCCCCCAGACCCTCCCCAGGCTGGGCATGGGCATGCCCACCCTAACGCGTGCCCTGGCAAAGGGGAATGCCTGGGGCAGCTCTGAACCCCTCCGGCAATGCCTGTCATCTGTAGTACTTTGAGTCATTCTGTATTTTGTTCATTTTTATGCAATCTTTCTTGCTCAACATTTGGTTTCCATGGAGTCACATACACTGTGTGAAACAGATTTATATTTAGAAAGTGGAGCGGGTCATATGACCTGTCCCAGTTGTCATGACAACCAGTACAGCTCCCGTTCAGCTGAATCTGGTGGCACATGGCTGCTGGGGACAAGTTGCCCTCCCTGGGTGGCCCTGCGGGCACCACTTCTGTAGCAGAAACACAGCAAGACACTGCCCCTCCAGCCCTCCCAGCCCAGCCATGGCATTCCTCTTCCTTGGGCACCCTGCCTCATTTTTGGCCACCTTCTGTAACACCAGCCCTCTTCCTCGAAGAGAAAAAGTCCCTTTGCCTGTGCCAAGCGTTAGGGCGTCTCACAGTGCGGCTTGCGCTGCCAGCCTGGAGCCGTGGGCTGAGCTATGCCCAGCACATACCCCACATGCCAGTCTAGCAGGACAGCTCTTATTTTTCCCAGTCTTAAAAATCTCCTTGCCCTAGTAAGTCTCCTCTATGCCACGCCAAAGTCTTCTTCACTCCTTCTTCCTCCTAAATAACTTCAGCATCTCCTTGCAGCAGCCGTTTCCTTGGATGCAATCTCTGCCGCCTTCCTACCAACCCGCCACAGCTGTGACCACCAGGTGGACCTTGTGCATGGGTCTCTGCTCCGGGGCCAACTTTCCTGTACCTCCGCACTCCTCCATTTCCCATTTGGCTCTGAAATGCAGTGTGCATGCTTCCCACCCAGCTCTACCTTCCCTGCTGAGGGCCTGGTCTCCCAGCCAGATCCACAGCTGCCAAAATCCTCCCTACTCTCCCACCCAGGTCCGTGGCTGCGGTGCAGGCATGTGCCCAGGACTTTGCTTTAAGGTAATATCCATGAATAGCATCGTGTTTGCAGAGAATTAGCCTTCTGGGACTGGTATATTTTTCTCTGCCAGTACTAGGGAAAAACAAACTGGTTTTGAATGATACATGACCCAGGGAGACAGACTGGGTGATGTCTTCTGTCTCAGTGCTGTGTGAGAGACCAAAACGGGTGGGAAGAGACCCCTTCAAAACAGGAGCTGTCAAGCCAGAGGTGAAAAATCCGAGTAACTCCAGTGCAGGTCAGTCCTCTCCCTTCCTTCTCAATGTGTGCCTGGTGCCTGAAGCCATGTAAGGGGCCAGACTGGGAGAAGCCACAGCATTGAGCTGAAGCTGAGCCTGTCCCCTGTGGTGGGTCTCATGGGACCTGTGGCACCAGGTCTGGTCCCAATCCTGCCACAGACGATGCTCGCTCCCCGGTAAAGCAGCAATTCAGGTGCCAAAGTGCTTGGCAATAGCTATAGACTTTTTTGGCTGAGGAGAGGGAAGCTGGGCAGGTGTAAGAAGTAGGAAGGATAAGGGGGGGGGGGGGGTTAGATTCAATGTGGGGAAAGAGCATGGGAGGGGGCCCTGATTTGGGGAGGGTGGTTAGCAAGAAAGAGAATAAAAAGCCTGTGACGGCTCCTGATCTGGCGAGCGGCAGGTGTGGCAGGAGGGTGAGCGCGGTTTGCAGAGGAGGACAGCCCGGCTGCTGGCTTTCTCACTTCTTGCTCTGCCTGAGCTCTCGGCATGCTCCCAAGCAAGTTCATCACTTTCCTATGCTCCCTTTTCAGTGTGCTCACAGCCGGTGTGAGTGCTACCCTGTGACAGTATTTAGCACTATCTGACAAGAGCGTAGAGTCCTGGCACTGAATTAGCATCCAAGAAAGGGGAAACGAAGTACCACCCTCACAGCAGGCACTGAAGACCCTGAACAGCCAGATGGGAGAGGTGTCTGCTCTGAGTAAGAAAGCCTGCCTAGAATATGGTGACCATGGCTACACCCTGCAAGTATAATGCATATGTACCCACAGGGAGCTCAAGAATCACCCCCTAGGAGAATATACTGTTGTTTTTTCTTCCTGTGCTAATGGACAAAAAGTCATTTAATGGACAAATCTGTTCCATTCCCTTTGAGCAGCTCCTCCTGGCTAGTGTTACCCAGCCGAGCTATGTGTGGAGAGGTGATGGCCAGAGTGAGACTGGATGGGAAAGAAGCTGCGGGCGGTCACATCAGGCAGCAGCAAGGAGCTGGCACTGCTGGGTGGAGCTTCTCCAGCGTGGCCTGGGGGAGCCCAGTGGGCACTTGGCCAAGGAGGGGTCAACCAGGCAGACTGCTGTGATGAAGGGCTCAGCTCCACACACAAGGGAGCACAGAGGAACATTAACAGCAGCACAGAGGGACAATGACGGGTGGGGAACCGAGATAACCTAATCCCACAAACAGAGCGCCCTGCCTGGAGCCTCCCCTGTGCATGAGAGCAATCAGCCCCATTGTCTGGGGCGAAAACCATCACAGTGAGTCAAGGGAAAGGCTCTCTAGATCATCTTACAGACTGATACTGCCTCTAGGGGTATAAGACTGGACTCCTTATAGGATGCAGGCAAAGAGCATCTTGGGGTTATACAAGACAAGGGGTGATTAGGGGAGGAAACAAAAGTGGGGGAAGGGAGGAAACCAGTGTGGGAAAACAGAGCCCTAAGGGGATGAAAGGAGCTAGTCACATGTAAATGGTCATCACATTTGTCTGTCCATGCCCTGACTCTGATCACTGCAGTCCATCCTGTCTTCTTATTAAAATCCATTTCTAACTATTTTCCTGGGTAAAGGCCTCTCTATTCAGTATGCATGTGCATGCATGGAGATTTAATTAGTGCCAGCAACTGGAGAGGGGACCAGAAGACATAGGGGCCAGTGTGTTTGCAGTGCTAGCAACTGGAGACACTGGAGTACTGGTGTATCCTGTGGGTGCCTATCGAGCTGGACTAGCCAGGTATCAAAACAGCTATAAGATACTGGAGAGACCAGAGGGTCTTTGAGCTGCTACTGGAGAGACCAGGAGATCCAAGCCCACTACTGTAGGGACCGTAAGTTCTGGTTGTTGGCTGAGGCCCATTTGCTTATGCATGTCTCTGTGTGTCAGATGAAAGGATCCATGGCTCAGCTGCCAGGTAGGTGGGGTATCTACATCCAGTTACTGGAAGGATCTTCAGCGTATGTCTGTGCGTGTGCTGGTGTGTGCAAGGAGGTCTGCGAACCAGCAAATGGAGTGGGGCTGCGGTCTCAGGCGCTGCATGACCAGGTGCCAGCAACTGGGGAGACCAGGATCCAGGGCCAGCTCCTGGACAGACTGTCTGAAGCCAGTTACTGGAGGGCTCCACACTGTATGTATGTATGCATTCCCCAGTAACAGATCTTTGTCCTTTTTCAGCCAGAAAGGGGAACAGGATGAGGCTGTTGGTGCCATTTGAGAGAGTGCTGAGTGTTTCTGTCTGTGTTGAACTGTGCGGGGAACCAGGCATGTGGGTTCGTGTTGTATGCCTACTGAGAATACACGCTTAGCCTCACTGCTGTCTGGACCTGGGGATATGGAGCTGTGGCAGCCTTGCCTCTAGTGGGCTACCTGACTCAGCAGCCCCTACCACAGTGCACATGCTCTTCTCAGCCCTTGGCATTCATCTTTCCAGGTCCTGATGTGGAGGACAGGTAGCTGAGGTGGAATAATCCCAGTCCATAACAAAGCTAAGCAATGATGAAGAGAGGTACTTCACATGTGGCTGTCCCCTGTTATAGCCCTGAGGGAATGGGGAGCATTGCAGCGTATCTTTGTGTTCATGCCTTTGTGCAGAAGCTCATCTCTGCAGCACCAGTTTTAAGAAAAACCTTCACACGCTATGTCTGCCTAAACTCTAAGGCACAGGGTACTGAAGAGAAAAGAGGCAGATCTCGGCATCAACATGTGGCCTTGGAGACCCTCAGGGGAAGTCACCATTTGTACCATGCAGAAGTTAAAAGGCAAGTGCAAGAATGTCAGGAAGGACCGGGCTGGTACCTCTCACCCGTTCCCAAGCACGGCTGTGTCCAACTGCCTCCCTCAAACACAGAGCAATCCCTCCCTGCAGTCCGTCTTCCTGTAGCAGTCCAGGAGCATCTCTGAAATATCTGTAGTCCTTTTTCTTCTTCCCAAAGAGAAACAAAGAAGTTAGCACTCTCCCATTCCTCATTTTCCTTTCAGCACCGTTGTTTCTTGCTGTTCAGAGAGTTAACATTTTAACTAGCACAGCCGATATGGGCTGTGGAGGTCTGGGAATGGTTCATCTGCCAGTATACAGCCAGTTTGGGTCACCAACAAGCAGCGCACTGAGTGCTCTGCCCCGCTGCCTTTCTGTTATTAGGAAACGAAGCCATGGTGTCTTCCTACCATGATGTCTCGAAATAACAGGATGTGGCCAGCTGGGACAAAGCTGATTTCTCAAAAGATCCAGAGCTGACGGTAGCACGGTTTCATGTTTCTATACCCAAGCTCCGCATGCTGCCACATACGCTCAGCTCACTAGGATATGACGAAGTTTGACACGAGCTGCTTGAGTCACAGCCCCATCCCCTCACTAGAAATTGAGACAGAGCTCTGCTACAGGCTGCCATGAGCTGGCTCTCCTGGATCCTAAGACTTCCCCAGCTAGGAGCTGTCACACCATGGCTTGGTAGGGTGAGAACGGGCAGGAGAAGGTAAAAGTCGGGGGATGAGGCAGCGCCAGCACTCCGAGAGCTCTGGGCTGGATGTGCCCTCTGCCAGGGCAGCCCGGGCGGAGGCAGGAGCCCTCCTTGCCTTGCCCTGCTCAGGAGGGACGTGTCGCTCCATCTCTGACATCATCATCTGGTACAAGGCAGAGCACCAGGGCCAAGCGCTCTGAAGGGCTTTGTTGTCCTGGGCAGCCAGGGACAACAGGGCTATTGTTGAGCAAACCTTGTACTGTAAGAGTCACCCCCATATGCCAGAGAGTCACAAGGCCAGGTCAGGCCAGCTGCAGCATTACTGCTTGCCTCCAGTTTGAAATGACACACTGCAGGGACAGATCCCCCTCTGACTGACTGCAGAGCGTGGCACACTAGCAAGATGGCCAGAGGCCCAAGAGGCAGCCAGGGAGCCGGGGGCATGCTGCTTGCTCCAGGTGCTCTGTACTGGAAAGGTGACTGGAAGCAATTAAAAAAAGAAACTTCCCACAGCCACCTAAATTCATGGTCTGACCCATCTCCCTTGGCAGCTGCATGGAAAAGAGGGGCAGAGAAGTCACCCCCAGCAGGCTTGAGGGCAGGCAAGAGCTGGGCAGCACGGCTCTCTTCTGCGCTCCTAGGGCCCTTCGAGTGCAGCTGATTTTGGAGAAATGAAACATCTGGGAATAATGCCAAATGTTTTTACATGGGGCCTCCAGCCCATACACTGCAGGAAAGCTCAGCCTGGCTAAGCGCTCTCTGCTATACGTGCTGACACAACGCGTTCTTACCAGCCCGGGACGAAGCCCCAAGCGTATCCACGTTCACCTGCACACGGGACCAGGTCCCCTCTCTCCGGCCAGGGCCAAAAAGCACTGATGACTTCATGGGATTAGATGCAGTGCCAGGGTTGGATATTTCACAAGGCGTTGCAGCGAGCTGCAAAATACATGCACAAAAAACTGGAAGGGAGCCCCAAGCCACTCTGGTTTCATGGGGATGTGCCATACCCCCTCCTGCCATGACCGTCCCCAAACAATGCCACAGGGTTTTATCTGAAGACAAATGTGAAGAAGTAACTGCTTACATAGGGAAAAACTTGAACAGAAACCTAGCAGAAATAAGAAGAGGTGGTAAAGAAACCTGTGCCTTGCCAACCGTGCAGCTCTTTCAGGTCCGCTCTTGATCTCGTCCACAGACTTTCTGCGTTGCACCACACTTTGCATCACCCTCCTGGCCCCTCGAACAAAATCCCTCCCGGCCGTTTGCTGACCCCTCTACCAGCCCTGCCACACCTGGCGGCCTGGCACCCCGTCTGCCTCCAGTGTGCTCCGCGGCTCCCAGGAATTACAAGCATCTTCCAGCAGCATCCTCTGGCCCAGAGCACAGCAGCCAGGTAAACAAACCCCAGTGCCAGCCACGGCAGCAACACAATGAATAAGACCTGGCCCCAGCAGCAAAATACTCCCACTTCAAGCTGGATTGCAGGCGTCGAGCGTTTTACCCGGGGACCACGTGAATGCGGTGCCATCGCAGGAGCTATTAGTGACAGACTTACTTGCTTTTGTGGTTTACACAGAACTGGGACACTCTTCCACTCCAGCAATGCACAAGGTGCAAAAAGAAGAAGTTATGAGTAAAAATAAAACCATGAAAAATATATAAATTGCTATGAAAGAAAATTCTTCTCCCAAGGGTACGATGTACCTATGCAAGGTACCTTCACAGACATATGCTGCTTAGAAGGGGGCTGTGCCAGGGCATGCCTCTACTTGCTTCATTTCTCATGCATCACTATGTGTTTTTTTAACAAGAACAATTCCACTGCTGTGTTCTGCAGTCTCCCAGACACAATAAAATCACTTCATAACAGCTAATAATTAGTGTCTGTTCTTTTAGGAAGGAAGGGATTCTCCCTTAAATTATATAGACTCTCTCCCACGTGCACACACAAGCATGCACAGCAAAGCTAAGGCATGGCAACATCCACCTCTGCTGCAGTCATCTGCCAAAAATGGCTATTTACAAAAATACTTTGGAGCAAGTAACACATTTGTGAGTTAGAAAAGCAAGTAAAAGCATCATAGAAGAGTTTCTGGTCAAACCTCCATTGCTGGTGTACTCTCCTCAAGAAAAGGATATTCTGAGATTGTCCAAAGAATAATGCAGGTTAGCTGTCTGTACTTATCTTTAATTACTTTTTTAAAAACTTCAAATATCCTCTCTCTTTTAGGAAGAATGTTGGGACCAGATCCCTGAGAACCTTATGTTAATGATCTGCATTTCTAATAAGATATTTTTGTTATAAATATTATCTCAAAATCTAGGCAATTAAAATAAAATTGGAATAGTTAATTCAGATTCTGCTCCTGGCCCCAGGCCTTAAGCAAAGCTAGTAAGGCTTTGGCATATTGCAGCTACGTTTTCCTGCACTTTAAAATGAAATTTGCTCCCCCTGTTGCTGTGGTAGGTCAGGGTCCCCAAATAAAGCTCCTAGCTACTTTTGCAGGCAGCCTGGATGGGGACTTTTTATTTACAACCGTCCTCAGTTTTTCTTGAATGGTGTTTCCCTGCAGAGAAAATCTGTTATGCAGCCCCAGCCTGATATTCCCTGAATTAAATGGCCCTCCACGACCAAAACTTTGGGAACCTCAGATGCAGAGAAAACAATGAAATGGCCAAGATACAAAGTGCTGCCAGATGCACATTCCTGCGCCCTCCCTCGTAATCTCTCTCAGGCGCGGGGAATGTAACTGTTGTTGCCTGTAACGCTGCAGTAAAGCACGCTCAGACAGACAGACGATATTTAGTTTTTATTTTTGCTGCTGCTACAGTTCTTAATAAATGAGCAAACAAAAAAAAAAGCAAGGGAAGAAGGCCATTCCCACAACTTGCCAAGGCCCAGTGAGGCTGCCGCAGCCCCAGCCGGAGCCTCCGCACAGAGCCGTGGCTCGCCCTGGACCCCTGCCTGCCTGCCGCTGTGGCCAGACAGACGGACAGGCAGCCACTGTCAGAGCATGGGTGGGCTCTGGCGCTGGAGCGGGGCTGGTGTGACAGCAAGCGGGAGGCCGTGTGCCCATCCCTGCTGGGGGGACAAGGTGGCGAGGGGAGGACTGGGGGCTTTAGGGCTCTGCGGTGTGGTGCAAAACACTTGCTCCCCCCTTGCAGCTGGGACGCGGGTCTGCTGCCGGGCTCAGTGGGCACGTCCTGCAGGGAGGGCCCTGCTGACATGAGCGCTTGCTGCATTTGCAGCATTTTTCCAGGGGTCCCTTCTCTAAAAATGCGAAGTGTGGGACTGCCTTTGTACCCCGACAGAGGACTAAGATGTCACTAAAGCAAAATTCTCCTTCTCCGCCAGGCTCAACAACTGGAGGTTGCTCAGGCAGGACATGCTGAGCATGACCACAAGCTACCTGGCTGCCGTGACCCCCTCCCACAGGAAGGTCTGGACGAGTGTGGCAGAGTTGCCTGCTGGCGCCAGAGTATGCTACATTCATTTACAAGCTTCTTCCCATTACCGGAATGGAAAAAAGTGCAAATATGACATACAGGTAATGCAGCACCATCAGCTGCTTCTGAAGATGACCCTTGGTGGGCAGAGCAGCAGAGGATCTCCACACTGCGCGAGAGCCACGTGCTCTCCTCTCCTTCCTGCAGTTCCTGCTGCTCCTGGGGAGGACCAAGCTGGTTTGCATTGATCCTGGCAGCACGACGTGCTTCTCTGTAGCTGCTGTCCCCTCTCTGGCACCCCTGCACAGAGGCTCTTGCTCCTTCTTCTGGTCTTTCTGGTTTGGAGGAGGACACCCACAGAAGACACCCGTGTCTCCCACATGCCACCTACCCAGGCCTGTAAAGTAAGCCGTCATTTCAACAGACTGGGCAGTCCTTGGTAATGTGGATGCCTCTTACCTCTGACATACCACGGCTGACGTTTACTTTCATGTTTACTTTCTAATTAGCGGCATACCTTTGAGCGTTTGAAAAACTTCAATTTCTTGTCCTCGGAGCTACTGCTCCCAGCCCTCTGCACGCTACAGGGAGCTCAGATCTCATTTGCCCAGTTTATCTCTTTTTAATGAAACTCCATAGTACAAGCATTTCATCTGAGAAGAATAATATCCAGGTCACCACATTTGTGCAGCAAAATTCATTTAGTCCTGGGATGGCCCATATACAAGAAGAACATTTAAGCCAGCACACTGCAGAGAGTGGGAAGGACTGCAGAGAAAAGGGATGACAAAGGCAGACCTCAAGAAAAGTGCCGGGAAACAGCACAGCCGAGCAGGTCCAGGACAGGGAGACTCATCGGTCGGAGGCGATCAGCTGCAGCTGGGACAGACACATGCAGCAAAGTGGAGCAGGCAGAAACACAGACAGGAAATATCGAGATGATATTCAGCTTGGAAAAAATGCAAGTACAAGAAAACAGCCCAAAAAACAGCCAGTGGGAGGGAAGTCCCTGGAAACAGTTAGTGATGATTTTTAATTCGCCCCACCCGGTAACTGGTCATCCTCAGAAGACCACAGCGGAGTGCCACTGGGCCACCTCCCCCCGCTCTCCTTGCCCCGTCACTCCCTTGCCCCACTAACGTTGGTTTAGAGGAAAGGAATAAACTGCCCATTTAAAAACTGCCACGTTTCTCTTCTAGACTCTCCATTCTCTTTGGACTTCACCAGACTTCAAGCCCCCAGTCGGATGTCTATGAGGATGCATTTTTGCTTCACATCAGATTTGTTTATGCAGCAAAAAGCATGGAAGAAATTCTTAGAAAAAAGGCCAGTGTTAAAGCATGGTTATGCCTTATGGTTATGGTTAAAATGTGGTCAACCCAACCAACTTGGGTGACGTGCATAGGAAATTTAGAAGTTTTGCTAGGAGGTGGTGGTTGCTGCTGGCAGGACTTTCATGGGCCCTGCGAACAGCAGGCCAGGTTATAAACTCCAGTGTTGCCACATCGCCAGAGGTTCCCTTTCTTCCTCAAGCCTAGCTATTCTGTTGGCGAACTGCTAGTCAGTGACACGCACCACTGATGAAATATATGACTACGCTATAACCCTTTGACATGAGATGAGACACAGAAGTACAGAATTCAGCACTGAACTCAGCCCCAAATATCATTATTTCTGTGCAATTCACAACTTTTGCTGTTCCAAGAGAAGTAAGCTTCAGCCCGAACATACTACCTACAGAATGAGCAAGCACAGAAATTGCCTATTGCCACAACAACAAAGTTTAAATATAATTTTGGCTTTGAGTTACTGCAACTATACAAAGGGAGCCAGAGGCACCAAGCTTGTGTGACTTAATTGCCATTATGGATAAAGCTCATCGCAGAGCTGAGAACTGAATGTACTCATTTAGAGGAATGCTGCCCTCCTAATCCCTGGGACTATCCCGCAATGAGGATGCATTTCCAACATGGTCCAGACATGGTGACCTGCTGCTTACTCAAGATTCATCACCAAGCCACGCCATCTCTCAAAGCAGATACAGATACAGAAAATCTGCTTGGCTGTTCTACATCCAGCAAGTTAATCTTGTTTATGAAATTCAGCATTTCAATATACATCTTCCTCTTACGTCCACTGGATATAATTACCTCTAACTGCTGCAGTGAATTTTAATAATTATAACATGGAAACATCAGAAGTCATTGGGACTGGGAACCTTTTGTGCCTGGTGCTATGCGGATAGGGAAAGGAACCTTTTAGATTGCTTTTAAATGAAAAATAAGCTGCCAGTTACTCTTATGACAAGTACAGAAGTGTAGGCGCAAAAGTAGATAAAATCAGCAGAAAAGCATTAACAGTAACAGGAAATGTTCTATAAATGCAGTAGTATTAAGAGGAAGACCAAGTAAAGGAGCCAGTTGTGGCTCCGCAGAGGAGAGCTACCCATGGATGATCGTGTTCAGTATCTTCAACAAAAAGTCATCTGTTAATAAAAAAGTCATCCATGATCAAGTGGCTGTCACAGTTAATACTAGCAACAAAGGGTTAAGATCTCAGTCTTCAATAGGAAAGGAATAAGTTGGAGAACACTGAGATTGATTGATTCATCCTAAGACTTTTAAAGAACTAGCTCATAAATCCCAGCGCTATTGCTAATCATCTCTGAGAATTCATGGTAAATCAGGGAGGGAGAGTTCTGGCAACACAGAAAAGGCAAAACATAGTGCCTAGCTTGGAGAAATGGGAAAAGAAGGAGACGGAGTCATGGAACAGCCAGTTGAACTCCAGTTCCTAGAAAAATAATTGAATAAATTATTTAACATTTTTTTAAGGCCCCTGAGAAGACAACAAGGATATAATTAAAAGCCTACACCATCTTGTCCTGGATAGAACTGTTGAACCAATCTGATCACCTGCATGGGACTGAACACTAGCCCCAAGGTGGAAGTGGAGCCGTAGAGGTGTCAGCAGTGGTACGCTCTCCTAGAGAGACAAACATCGGACTGGGAAGGAAGACAAGAGAGCAGCCTTGGAGACACGGACCTGGTAAGACCTCATCTGGAGCTATGTGTCAAGTTTTGAGCTTCAGTCTTTAAGATATGAACAAACTGGCTAGTCCAGAAGAGAATAAAAACCAGAGACCTAGAAAAAATTATCTGAAAGGAAAAGAGGAAAAATTGTTTAATACAGAGCAGGCACGAGTGAGAGGGGAGTGTCTCAGATATGTCACAAAGCTGCTGAAAAGAGAAAAAGGATGGTTTTGCTTTCCCATCCAAAGGTGGGATGAAAATGGATTTAAATTGCAGGAAGGAAGGTTCAGGATGGAGGTGATATTCAAGCCATGGTATAGCTTGGACTTCCTTAAGAAAAAAACAGAAACTGTTTGTAAGAAATGATGTAGGTATTATTGAGCCTTTCTTGGAGCAGAGGAGTGAGCCTATGACTATAGTATGAGACACGCATGTATTCCCTGGGCAGGTTTTTTCGAAGATCACACTATGCTGATGTTCCCTGAGGTGGCTTGGAATAGATGCACTTGATATGAAAATATTATTTAAAGTATGACATCATGTATTAAAAAGAAGACAAAATCTAATATAAGAAAATGCTACTTAGAAAAGGTCAACACTTGGAGCTGAAAGTTAAGAAGAATTGGGGTGGGGACTATGAAATCTTTCTGACGGCATTCACAATGCAATCTTTAGTAACATAATGATAAATCATTTTCTTCCACGGGCCTCTGATGCTTGAGTTATGTGATTACTGAGAAACTGCTTAACTCTACCTCATTTCCGTCCTCTGGTGGGAAATTTATTACAAGAGTAATGGGCTCAGCTGTAAGAGCAACAATTTAGACTGACAGCAATTGGGAATAAGGTCCTGGGGACCACCGTGATGCAGGTTTTACCTCTCCTTTATCCTGATATTTAAAAACAAATACGAGTCATTTAACTACCACCAGCCAAACCAGTAACATCTCCCTGCAGACACCCAAACCAGGCCATTTTCAAAGCGGTGCAGAAGGCCTAGGTTCAGTTTTATTCATCGGTCGCTTCTCAGATCAGCCATGTTCCCCTTGCATTCAGACAATTCTCCACCCATGAGCCAAATGCAAGAGACTTTTCCAACCCAGTCTGAATCACGAAGCCAGACAAGCTTCTGGACTGATCCAGCAGGCCGTTAAAAATGTCAGTAAAAAATGAATGTGCTTGAATGACAGAGACACAAGGTCATTGTTTTTGAAAAGACCTGGTAGAAACTCAGACAGAGGTTGATGTGATTGCAGATCCAAGCCTGTGCCGTGCTATTCAACGGATTCTGGAGATCAGTGACCTTGGATTTGTACAAAGTAGCTTGGGCAGAGTGGTCTCTGCCAAAGCCCTCAGGCACTGCAGCACACACATGCTTGCAACATCTGAGGGTTTCTGCAAGAGACTGAAATACAGAGCTGCCTGTTTCCCCTCCAGCCCAGCACCCCAGCGATGGCACCATCCTGCAGCACACATCACCCTGCCCTTCTCAGCGTGTGGCACTGCCTCTGGTCTCATGTATAACCACCTGGACATCATTACCTCAAAGAGGCACAAAGAAATAATTCCTAGACTACAACCCTCTCCGCATGAACCGCTGCAAACTTTTGCACGTGAACCACAGTAGTATTTGCAGTTGAGGTATTTTGAAGCCTGGGACTGCAAAAAAACTGAATCTAGACAAAGCACGAAAGTTCTGATGAGTCTACCAATTATATCCCAGTGCTTTAGATGGGATTTTTAAGGCCATGGGATTTTTAATTCATGTGTGTTGGTGAAAAAGGTAGAATTCTATTTTTAATCTAGACTTGATGTAAAAATAAAGGGTCAGAAATTTCCTGGTAACAAGCTGCCACCCTGTGAGAGCAGAAAAAACAGAGGAGTATTGCAGCACAACTTTTGGCCCAGCTAATCCAGGAGTCATGGAAACACCCTCTTGAAAATATCCCAAACCCCAAGCTCCTGAGAGGTAACCTCTGTCAGGAGCTTGCCCTGCTCAGGGCACCTCACTGTACAACTTCCCTCCTGAAACTTCCCGCGAAGCCACAGGCCAACCATGCCGTGACATCTGGGGGGCTGCACCCAGCTGCCCGAATATTTGTGTGGCTCAGAGAGACACAGGCGGGAAAAGCAAGCATTTAGGTTGTAGGAAAATTGTTTTCATTCAAACTCAAGAGCCGCTTTCTGGCTTGTAAAAACCGTACTTGCACCTTCCTGCTCTGTTGCAACAGCCCTGTTTAGGGAGGAAGGAATCGGGAGCTCTAACACAGCCTTGCATTTGCAGGCAGGTCCCACCTCCTCCTGGACACCAAACACCAGCCTTGGCCTCACGCCTAGGAAAGAAGCAGGACGACGCAGAACAGATGCTGAATTCAAACTACAGATTGATAACAACACCCCCAGGCTCCTGCTCTCTGAGTTAGCAATAGGAAGAACAGTTTGGCAAGACATGAAAACTACATTTCAGTGTAGCTCCTCATGGAGCTGTTTTGAGTGCAAAGACACCCATATGCAGAGCTGGTCAACGCTCCTGCCTCCGTTCAGCACTGCGTACTTCACCTGAGCGAACGCAGGTGCCCACAGCCAAGCCAGTTGGGCTGGTGCTCTCTGATCACCGGGGAGAGACAGAAGACCCAGCTCCTTCAGCCTAGACGTCTGAAAAAGCATCGGGAGAGTTTGATCTCAGAAGTACCTCTTCCTCAGTTGGCTATAAAGGAATCTGAGTGACTGTTTTGTCTCTCTGAAATAAAGATGAACTTGTTCTTCACTGTCTGCATGTTGAACTGAGCAGTTTCTGCTCCAGGACTGCTCGCCTGTCCACACTGGACCATCACAACAGGAATAATCCTTGAAGCTTACGAGAAACCTGCTGTCCCCCTGGACTCCCCGTGCTTGCTCTCCTGCCTGCTGACTGCCCATGGGCAGCCTCCCCGGGGGCAGGAGGACGCTCGCTGCACGGCCTGGCAGCTCATGCGCTCCCCGAGGAACGGAGAAGCACGCGCTTGACTCCACACAGAGGAAACCGAAGCCACGGCTCCCACTTCCTGCGCTCAAGCTGCTTGCCTGCACAGGAGGCTGGTGGTTAACGGCCTCCTCTCCCCGCAGCTTTTAACAAACCAGTGGACATCAAACACATACAGCCCTCCTGCACAGCCCCACGTCAGGCACTGCAGCTGCCAGGAGAAGCCCTCGCTCACAGCACCCCCAGGACTTGGCTTTTCCCACCGGTGAGCTTTGGGCAGCTCCTGCTAAGCATAAATCAACACTCAGTCCCCTTTGGAGAAACCAGTGTGTCTCGTGTCGTCTGTACAGAAGGGCTGGATGTCTGCCTCAGACGGTGGAGATAGCACACCTACATGTTAGTGACCAGGTGGAGGTCTGGCTCTGGTGCCGTCTGTAACACCTTGCGATCTGTGTGCTCGAACTGCTTCACCCACTGCCACCCCAGTCCCAGAGAGGCAAGGGACATGTTCAGCATCCTTGGAAACCCGGCTGCTGCAACCACAGGGTAAAATACTAGGAGAGGCATTGAGCTGCCTCACAGCAGGGTCCTGCTCCCGTCCCTACTCTCGACATTCCCTTTGAACAGGCTCTGGTGCTCCGTGGCCCTGCAAGCTCACCCAGCAGAGAAGTCACCCCAGGAAAACAGCGAGTCGCCTGGTGCTGAGAGCTGGACGGGTTCGTGGAGGGAGGTTCAACAGGGTCATCACGGGACTGCTGCTGAATCCATATGAGCGTAAAGAGGCAGGGGAGGACTGAAGGGGAGGCCAGACCAGGTCAGCTCTCCACCCTTGCCATAGGTCTTCACCTGTCATAGCTTAAACATCCTTCACATTACTCTAAATATTGCTGTGCCCATCGCTGAACTGAAACAGCGAAAGCTTACGGACAACCTGGGATCAGCAGGATCTGTATGCATGTGACATCTGTAGACGTGCCACCTTCCTGTGCAGCCCCCATAGGCAAGTGTCCATCTCCCCCACCTGCACGGGTGCTTCAGAGGGCGTCCATAGTGTAGTGGTGCTCCTGCCACAGCAGCTCTGTGTTGTCCATCTCAAGTTCCTGTAATTGGCTGGATTAAGGGAGAAAAGTTGGTCTGATTACAGAAGGAATTTCCCTGGTGAATCCTGCACAGCTGCAGGATCTCGCCATGCGAAGAAAAACAAAACCTGCTTTATTTGAGGGAAATCTGGGAGGTTATCCTGGTTTTGGCCTGACTCTAGTAGTCATCTTGCACACTTAAACGTATTGAATCTGTGTCTAATTAATCATACGCTACCACACCATGGCAACACACTTAATATTATTGTTCTTCAGAATGATATTGTTTAAAAATAATCGAGAACTGCAACTTCGCTGTAACTCATGGTTGTTGTTCCTCAAACCGTGCTCCGAAGAGAGGGAATCTCTGGAGCTGAAAGCCGTTTTCTCAGCATGCTCTGAGCAAAAATAATGAATGTGACATTTCATGATCTCCACTGAAAGAGAAAAGTCTTTAGACAGGAAACAGGGCTGAGATCAAAATTAGTGGTACAGGAACAGCTTTCAGATCTGGCTTGCTCTTTTCTGGGGTGATATATTTAACCCCTTCAACTGAAGAAGTTGCCTTCCTACTGCTAGAGCTTAAGCCTAGCAGACAGGAGAAAATGAGCCAGCACTGAAGAATGTATAAATTTATATATTTTATTCATTTATAAATAAATTTCTCACCTTGAGAATAAAATGTGGAAGCTGCCAAGGAAGACAACATCATAGGTAAAGGAAAAAGCTTACGACAGACGAAAAAATTGTGTCCTGCATTGTAATGATCAGTGATTCAATTCTACTCCTTGGAAATACTCTGATAAGGCAACTGAGGCAGTTACACATTACATGACAGAAAGAGACAATTGCTGCTCACCGCAGAGTAGAATAAGACATCTTAGGTGCACAGGCTCTATCAGAGGCCAAGCTGTAACCTTATTTGTTAAAATAAAAGTATTTTTAAGGATTTTAGCTGCACTGCATTCCAAGCCATAAGAAGCTGGAGGACATCTGCCCTTCAAACTGCATGCCACCTGAACAAAGAGACAGTGACAAACCATGACCTAAACCCATTTGCTACGTGCTGTCCCTGGCAGGCAGAACCACTCGTGACAGTTGTCTGTTGCATCCCAGCCAAATAGTCCTGACAATGCTAGTGCTGCATTTCTCCACAGGGGTACAGGTGTGCACCCTCAAGTCAAAACAAGCAATTAAGAACCCACAAGGCCTCCATCACACAGAGCAAGGCAAAGGTTATTAGTCAGCATTGTTGTTATTTTCAAAAAAAGGACTAACGATTTGGATTGATTTTGATCCTTCCATAGGTGGTGTGTGTCAGAGAGGATGAAGGTGCATGGCAGTTAAAGCATGAATCCTCTGAGATGAGAAAAAAACAGCAGAAGACTGCATGAGGCTCTGACTTGGTGGTGAAGGGGAAACATCCCATGCCAGCACAGGGAGGGAAAGGCCTGAGCACAGCAATTCAAATCAACCTCCCCACCACGCTTGCCTCCCATGGGGAGGGGAAAAGCGGCTTTCAAGCTCTCTTCCCTCTTAACCACTGGCAAACATTGGATCCTCCAGCACTGAAAGCAAAAGCAAATTCCGTACCACGGAAATGAATGTTGAGATTCATTTGCTCCAGAGGCTGGAGCACGGGGGCTGGGAAAAGGCTGGAGTTCCTGAGGTGCTCTTCACCGGCTGCCAGGGCACATGCCCGGACCCCAGCGGTGGCACCCGAGCGCCGGAGCAGCCTTGCCCCCAGAAGGCAGCAGGGCGGGGAAGGGAGGAGGGGGCTCCGCGGTGTGGCTCTAAAAGCGCTGCATAAACCAGGGACACACACACACATACACAGAGCACCAATCAGTGCTAACACAGGGACTACGGGCATTCCTGCTTGCGTATTTCTGATCCTAGAGTCACAAAAGAGCCATTTCTAGAGATCCACGTCTTGTCCAGCAAAAAGCCACTCCATTCAGCACGGCCAGCTTCATTCCCGGTGTTACAAAAATCACCGTCTTTCAGCTGTAAGTGCAGGGTCCCAGAGCTGCTGCTCTGCACGAGACCCAGTGCATGGCACCCAGCTGGCCCTCTCTGATCGGCCCTGCTCGTCAGCACCAGCACCTCCCCCCATCCTGCCGAGACGCTGAAAGACATAAGAACAAGCTTCTTCATAGTCAACTCAGAGGAAGGGATGAGACCCATTGGCTGCAGAGACTCTCAGACTAATGCAAAGTCCACTGAGGTCAACTGAGAGAAAAACGGTGAAGCAGAAGAGCCTTTCCCAAGAAGAGCTCTGTGCAGTTGAGGCTGCAGCAGCACTGGGCCTGGCTCTCCGTGCAACCCATCTGCAGGCAAACCAGCAGCCTGCTGCCCCAGGAGTGCCGAGATGTGGGCAGCCTCCTGTGTGACATTCATGCAAATGATACAATGAGGTGATCTGTGTATCTGAAATTATCTGCGCTTGGTTGCAAACTAGCAGCCTCGCAGCCCAGAAGACATGGGTAGAGCAACTCTTGGCCTGGAGAAGGGAGCCTAGAGAACACTGTGCCACTGGGTGACAGTCATGAGGGAGGTGGCAGTCCCCATACTCCCCAGGTCAGACTGGAGTGCTCCTCCCTTGGACACACAGAAGGAATAGTGCATGCATGCAAGCCTATAAGGCTGTGATATAAAGAACTTGCTGGGCATCACTGGGTGGAGCTCTGTGATCAAGTTCTCCAACCTACTCAAGTAAAAAATGCAGCCGGAGTTGTAGCATTCAGTGTCTCTGGTTCACAGTGAGGGCAGCAGCCCTCAGCTTCTTTCCCCTTTCATGTGCTGCTTAGGGCTGGTGGTCTTTATCTGTGGGTTCCCTGTCCATGGGGCTCCAACATGGCCAGAAGACCTCCTGTCCTGCTCCAGCAGAGAGTCCCACCTCTGAGATGTGGCAGGTCCCACCTCAAAACTGACAAGATGCCGGAGCAGGGGATCATTAATCAGAGATACGCTGGAAGATGCCCTGTTCTGTCTTACCTGCTACAGTGATGAGGCAGGCAGCAGCCTGCTTGGTGCACACTGGGCAGCACAGAGCATCGGCCACAGTGATCACAATATGCTGGGAACAGCGATTTGCACCACCTCTCCTCCCTGCCACTTCCAGCACAGCTGGCAAGATGCACATCAGAAGAATTTCCCATGGCCCCGTCCCTGTGCTGCATGAGAGCCCAGGATCATGTCTCTGGCCAGCACCGAGAGAAAGCTTTGTCCCTCACCAAAGATCCATATTCGGACTTGGTAAATTGTGCTGGCCAAGAGCAGAGGAGGGAGCAGGAGTGAGGGAGTCCAGCAAACCCTGGGGCAGTGCAGCTGAGGCAGGAGCTGGGCACAGGGGCTCACTGACACAGTTTCATGTCAAAATTATTTTCCAAAAGGGACCCATAGATAATTTAAACATGGTTTCTTTTTGGAAATACCTGAAGTTCTATTCTTCATCCCATAATGGACTGAGCTTCAATTCCCATCTTCATTTGGTGCCAGTTATCACTGCTAATCAGCAGTTCACAGCGCAATGAGACAAGTCAGAGGCTCTCCTCTAAATCTTGCTATTGAGAGTGATTACTTGGCCTTGGTAATGAATTAGTCCTATTATACAGCAGCTGGCACAGGAGAAGCAAATCTGCTGCTCAGGCAGCTCACTACATGGGCAGGGCTGGAACTGCTCAGCCATGTGCTACACACACAGCCTGCAGCAGGATTTTTAAACTGAATTCTGCAGACAGTACACACATTTCTCCGGGACAAAATACACTGCATTCATCAATCCGGTTTCTGGGTATTCCTTTCTGAGTTAAGCATTTGCCCACCCCTTGGAAATATAATTCCTCTTCTCTGCAATTTCTGCATGGCACTTTGCCATATCAGTATCAAATTCAAACTACATTAATTCTCCATTCTCTGCCACCCCTTGCAAACTCTGTCACTCCAAATCTCCATTTTTCTCCTCCAAACTCCTCCATACTAATTATTCCTTCTCCCCCACTACCAAAAACTTGCCAGCTCTTGATGCTGCCTCTTCTACGACGAAGCCTCACTTCTGCAGCAACTGAAACTGCTCTTGTCGTGCACCAGCTTGTCACTGTAGGTCTAGCTTTGTGGCTTTGTGGCACACGGGCCAAGGAAGAGCCCGTGGGCACACAGCAACTGCAGGGTTTTGATTTGGAAATATGAATGAATAAGTATGGAAATATGAATGAATAAGTAAATTGGAAAGGATCAGGAAGACAAAGCAGATCCAGTCAGCCAATTTAAAAGAACATTCTGGAAGTGCTTATAGATGACCAGAGGGAAAAAAGCAGAATGACAGAATACACTTAATAGCAATGTTATAGTCATGATAGCATAAGGATATGTGCTAGGTACTCTTGGGAGTGCTGATATCTTCTGTTAGACCAACTATCACAAGCATGCATAAACTCCTTTCTGTGAAGACTTTCAAAAGAAAAGATGCAGTCAAGGAGTGAGAAAACCACTGTGCAAAATAAAAAATTAATAATCCAGAGAGCAAGGAGCAGAAACAAGAAAAGTTAGTCTTCCTAAACTCAAAAGTCAACCACAAAGGCCTGATGATGCCACTCGCTCCTCAAGCAATTCAAGAAAAAGAGAGTCAGAAGTGTGTTGTAAATATGTGCAAGTTATACATAATTTTTTACATGAGGCAAAAGCCTAAAGAGCTTCAGTAAGTCTTCAATGAACAGGTAACATCCCAGCAAACAAACTACACTAGTGATAAATGCAAAATACTACATAATTGGAATCCTACGTGTATCTTTCATGTCCCAAACAATGTCCACCAGCTCAGAGATCCTTGCTCCTTCCCTCTGTCTTCCACAAAAGCTGGTCCTTTGGCAGCCCAGAGACCTCTCAGGAGAGGGGAGATGCTTCTTTTTAACCCCTTCCATGCTCCCCATTCAACTGCTGTATTTTCCTCAACAGTCTCTGCTTGACCATGTCTCTGACTGAATGGGTGCGAGAAGGCTAACGGAGGCCATGAGCAACACTGACATGCCAGAAAGCACACCGCAGGTTCAGTAAGAGATCAGATTTAACTCGGAGCTACCAGATCTGCCTCTGAAAGTTAAGGAAGATTTTACAGAGTTTTCAAGTAAAAGATAGGGGCAAATATGGGAAGATAAAACAGGCAGCTTGGGACTTTTAATTATGTTGTGATGTGCCTCTGCTCCCTCCTCACTCTCATGCCGGGTAAGTTCCTGGACTCACTGAGTGTGAGAGGGCATTTCAAAGACTAGGATTCAGTGCCAATGGCACAACTTGCCAATTACAGGCTCCTTATCCAGTCCAGAGCAAGCTCCCGCTTTCTCTCTATGTAATGTGCTAAAGCCTTGCCGTGTTGCCCCTGCTCTGGCAGGTCCACCAGCAGTGCTGCCCACTGCGGATCTGGGTTCCAGCAGCGAGCGGCGGCACGGCTGGGCTGGGCAGGCGGCCTGCAGCTTTCACCTCAGCTGCGCGCCTTCCTGGCCTTGGAGCTCGCTGTAGGACAGCCACGGAAAACTCACTCACACGCCCTCCTTACGGACCTTGGCCTAATCCATCCTATGATACAAACATCCCAGGTCTTCGCAAGACATTTTATTTTTAATTACCTTTTAGTGAGCTTTTTTTTCCTCCACAGAAAATCAACTGACAGGGCAGAAGAGAGAGGCACAGAACTGATCAACAGGGGCACGTGAAGTGATAGCAGACGGAACAGTTAATGTTGACATTATTTTGTTCCTAGCGTACAGCCTGGAGACGGCAGCAGCAGAGGTGCAGAGGGTTATCACAAGCTGCCACAGAGCTGGGGAAGCCCGGGGAGATCTGCGCAGTAAACAAACTGGGTGCTCAGACCAACACTGGAAGACCACGGTGCGTTTGCTGCCAGCATCACAGCGGGAATATCCGTGGCTCAAGAACAGCCTGCACAGTCTACTCTTACCAACTATGAATGTAGGAAGAAGTGTCAGACAGATCTCAAACGACATCAAAGGAAGATTTTCAACCTTTGAGTCTGCACCCATCTAGGGAGTTCAAAGATCAGTAACCAAAGTCACCTGTTAGTCAGCCTAAATTCACTCCAAAGTGGCCCATACCGACAACTGAGTGCTGAGGGGACTGCTCACAAATGCCGAACAAGGTGTATGTTAAAAGACATTGGGCTGTTCCACTGCTAGATGTGTTCTACAAAATGCAGAGTGGCAGCTCCCGAGTAACCCATGGCATCCCCCTTCTGGGATCTGCCAGCAAAAAAGCAAACCACAAATGTACTAGACTAATACAAAAGCTATTTTGATAGCATAATGTGGAAAACTGGATTACTAGTATGAGCAAAAAACTTTCTCTGCTATTATATATACCTGTAAAAGGAGTGCTTCCCAGGACGGTCACCACAGCATGTACAGAGGAGGCACCCTAGCAGGCAGAGTATCACCAGCAAGTCTACAGCCCATGGAGTATAGTTTGCTCTCCCCCTCAACCAAAACAAGTGCACTTTTGCTGGTATGGCAGGTATGCAGGGGCTCTTGCTGGCCCGGCCCTCTCCCATGCCGACCCCCCATGCTGCATGGGTTCAGCCTGTCTGCCTGCACGGCAGACGCAGTGCAAATCTGGAGAGCTGATAGCCCGGGTTTCCTGCCACATACCAACCTTTGCATGAGCTCTTCTTAATAGGTAATGTTTTACACAGTGGCGTGACATAAAAAATTCCAACTACACTGAAGCATACTTACATTTTTCAAGACAAACACTTGTTGAAGTGCCCTGTTCTTGAAAAACAGCGGCTGAACAAACAGTTGGCCTTGATTTTACGCTGTTGTGCGCTCTAAGTGGATCATACCAATAAAAGGGAGTGTGACATGTAATTAAATACGGCCAACGACACTTTAAACTGACGTAAACTGATGACAGCGTGCAAAGCACAGAGTGGGGACCATCAAGTCCCTTATGCTTCTTTCAGATTTCCCCAGGTCCTCCTTCCCTGTGTGTAAATGTGGAGCCATGCACGGTTACTGGAAATGTGCACAGCAGGAAGCAGCCACCGCAACACGGCCCAAGCTTTTGGGAGGCTTCCAGTAAATCTGTCATGTGTGCACAGTAAGCAAGGCACAGCCCATAAGCGCTGGATTCTGAAAAAGCTGCACAGAACAAGTGCTCCCTGGAAGTGTCAGAAATCAAAGACAGAAATATCGGTGCCTTATGTCAAATATTCCAAGACACAAGTTAGCAGTGCTGCCTGCCTGCCGTGCTCAGCAGGCTGGCTCCCCATGCTCCGCCGTTTGGTGCGAAAAGGATGAACGCATGCACCGTGAGCAATATCAATCTTGCTGTCCTGAGCTGTAGTGTGGCCACAGTGAAAACAACCTCAACGGGCCCAAATATTTCCAAAGACAGATACTATCTGCAATGCTGCAGCACCACATACTTGCTCCTATTATTGTGGGACTTCTCCAAAACAGAAAAATGTCCTATCTTTGGGATTGCGCTTGGTGTCAGTAGTCAGTGAAATAATGAAAACAAGTCCTCAGTACATACTGAGACATTTAATATTCTGGTAACGCAGAACCGGGGTGCATTACTGATAATAATGTGCTCCACGGGGCATAAGCAACCATGGAAGATAAGGAATCATGGAGAATAAAACAAAGGTTTAATCTGGTTATTTAAATGACCAGTTAATTCTACCTGGTCATTTATTATCACACAGGTAGAAGTCAAATAAGTAGAGAAAACCAAACCCCACCAAATCTGCCAGAATCTTCTGGTCTTGGTTTCAGAGCTAAATTTTCCACTTTGGACACCAAAATAAAGCAGTGTTTTAGGAAATACTGAGTATCTGGCATCTTCTCATTATTCCTACTGTGTCTTTTAAACTACATTCAGTATAAAGTACCATGTTATACATTCAACACACGTTGTTTCCAGCACACCACTCAAGACATTGAAGGTGCATTTTAGCACCCAAGTTGGAAAATGAGACTGTTTAGAGTACCCCATGCCTACCACTGCAGAAATCGCTCTCCGATGTTTATCTACAGGATGCGTGCCCCATTCAGAGCACAGAAAGAACAGGGAATTCTTGAGAGAACTAAGCGATCTTCAAGTGAGTCTTTAAATGATCCACATTTTTCATCTTCGCTCTATATCCACCCTTAACGTGCAGGTGGATGGCAACTCATTTTGTCTTTAACATCTGCAAGGCGGACATCTGCAGTGAGACCGTTTTTAGACTCTCTTTGTAATCCATAGACAGAAAGAGTTCCTTCCAGATTAAGCCTCCCGTGACATTTTTTCATCTTTTAGCTAAGGATAAAGAAAAACATCTTTAAAAATTCTGTCCTGTGCAGTTTCTGCAAGGCCACCGATGTGATTGTTCTCACCTGCTACAGGTGCAGCATCCCTAAGCCCAGCTTCTGCAACACCCCAGCTTGTGCAGAAGAGCTCACAAAAAACGCCACACCCATCAGTGAGGCCCTTTCTTTCACAAATTTTGGGTGTTTATGGTACTATTCAGTTTTTAAATTCTATCTGTAACTTCAACAGTTACAGACAATTATCACCAGATGCATGATAGATGGCACTCTTATGAGCGAGGGATTGTAAACTGTAGTATCACATCTCCTTCACATTCTCATGGGGCTTTAAAATCCCTCAGAAACCTTGATCGAAAAGTGATCTTCTGGCAGCAAAACATAATTTCCTCATCCTTTTAATATGAGAAAATAGATTATTTCATTTTGTTCACATTTTCCAGAAATGTCAATGGTCAGATGACCAGAAGTTTCAAGTCTGAAAAGATACAGTTACAGAAAGTCACAGATCTAAAAAATGACAGGGAGATGGGAGAACCAGTTCCAGCCTGGCAGTTGCTCAGCCAAGTAGTTTAACTGCTAAGCTTGTAGCACCAGGCACAGAACGCCGTACGGGTTTCCTGAGCACAGTGCCATGCTCACTCCCTAGCCGCTTAAAACCACAGAAGGGTTCAGCACCCACAGCCTTATCATGCTGGATTAAAGACCAGATTCCTCTCCCATCACACAAGACTACATATTGGAGCATTACTTGTTCCACGGAGTATCCTTAGAAAAAAGCAGTGGTAGCAGCCGCATTTGTACCCAAGATGGTCACACATACCCTTGGTCCTTGTTGCTCTCCATGACTTTTTATGTTGAGCTGATTTTTGAGTGGGGAGATGGAGGAACGAGAGAGCGTGAGACAACAAACCCCAACCTGCTAAGAAAGCAAAGCACCACTGCTGCATGCAGGAGGTACCGGTGCCACACACAAAGAGCCCAGGCCTCGGGTACTCACAGCCTGCCAGGTGCTTTCCATACACAACCTTATTCTTCTTTGTATCGTCATCAGGAAAAGCTCTGTTGCAACAGGTACCACCATCTCCTCTCTTCCAAGGGTATCGTACACATTATATAGCTCCCACGATAGCAGGGAGCAGCTCCAGCAGCTGCTCGTGTCAGCCCTGGCTGTGGCAGCACACAGCACAGCCATCGCGTTGTAGCACTGGCTGCAGTGATGCTCATTTCTAGGACTGGCTGGATATTTTCTGACAAAATGTTTTGGGGCTTTTCTTGGTCAAAATACACTCCATCACTAATGTGAAGGAAGAGAAATATAAACCATAATTTTTTTCTCTCTAAAAATAGGGGTTTCATCACAATACTGTTTCACATAAATGTTCAGAAGTTGAATTTTTTTCATGAAATGGAATTCTCCTTGCTAATCAGCTGCAGGTTCTAGTTTCTCCTTAAGCACACTGTCTCCTTGGATCATATCAGCTTAAGACAAGGTACAGCTTGGCATGGAAATCCTCTCCACATTCTCTGCTATTACAAAATAAATTAGAGGCATTATCATTTCTGTGAATTCCTTTCATCCTTTTTCTCTATGACTACGTGGGCACAAAGAATGAAGCAGTTCGTGCCATGCCACGCCTCCTGCAACTGAATGTGCCACAACCTCCAGGCTCAGCTGCTGGCACGTTTCAGTGTTCGTGTGGCAGATGTCACAGGTTGGGTTGGGGGGATGAGGTATCCCCCGGATATCACACAGCAGTGGAAGTAATGGATAATACTGCCTGATGCCTGCACGTGCACCATACAGGAGGGAGAAGGATGCGATTCTTTCCTTCCAAAGTGCCCCACGGTTCCAGTAAATCAAGCTGTGAAAGTGCAGACAAGATCAGCGGCAGCTCTCAGTCCTACTCGGTCCAGCTCGCTCAGTCAGATTCCAGAGCCACCTCCATCCATGCTGGAAGCACACACTGTGCTACATACAGAGACTTACATCTGTGGGATGACTGAAGCTATAAAAAGTGCTGACAATTTTCAGCAAATTTGCATATGTTGCTGCTGCTGCTGCTTATATAAGTGATTTCTAGCTAACCACAAATACAAAAAGCAAAGCCCAAAATAGACTTTAAAACAAACCGCTTGCAAATGTGACTGAATGACACATCTCCCCACCCTGCTGAAAATCACTTCTCTAGAAAAGGCAGACACAACAGCCAGTGTTTCCCCAGAGGGTCCCGTGCAAAGGTGCTTTGGAGTACATACCCCAGAGGTCGAACACCACCTCACCCGCTTGACATCTATGCTGTCCTGCACCGATAAAGCTTGTGACAAACTGGGACACACCTGGGACTTGTCCTAGGTTGCCCTCAGGTCTGGAGCTGTACGGATCTTTCGACACCCATCATCATCCCAAGCATCTCTGACGCAGGTGGGGTGAGGAGGCAGTCAGCCTCTGGGTAGGAAACGTTTTGTTACCTTCAGCTGTTAAGAAATCCCTCGCTGTATCACACACCACATTCCACCTGCTCTATACCTGTGTTCACCGTGGCAGTGCTGGCTTGAAGGACTCCTCATCGCCGGTATCTACACAGATTCCTCTTTGCATCAGGCAGGGAAGGACAATTGCTTAACCTAGGACTGCAGCGGTCTGGTACAAAGGATCCCTGCAAGGCTCTGCTCAAATAGTCAAAAGGTCAGGCAAAAATATAAAAGCACGCATGAGGGAGAAGATGGTCAGAAGATGCAGCTGCTAGTCCCTGACTTTCAGGTCGCATGGCTGACATACATAGCTGTCAACCACCAAAGGAGGTGGGGTGAAGGCTGAAGCTGCTGGTGTATCTACTCAATGGGATATGGATCACACGCAACAACACCCCTCCTTCCCCAAGCCCTTGAGTTTGCACAAGAGCGTTGCTTGCTCACAGATCAAGCTCAGTAAAAGCAAAACCATAGGAATTTGGCAGCACCCTTTTGGATTCCTCTAGTGTCAATGGATTCTTATGTTCAGGAAATATTGGTGGAGGGCTGTTTCTCCATTAACCTACTATCTCCAAGAGCAAAACAGTATAAGAAACAGTACTTGGCTTCCCAGCACAAGGAAGACAAGGACATACTGGAGAGAGTCCAGCAACGGGCCACAATTATGATTAAGGGATGGGAGCATCTGTCATACAAGGAAAGGCTGAAAGAACTGGGACTGTATCGCATCAAGACAAGAAGGCTCGAGAGGGATGTTAGCAGTGTGTATAAAAACCTATGGAGGGGGACTGTAAAAAAAGCAGACACAGACTGTTCTCAGTGATATCCAGTGAAAGGATGAGATGCAATCGGCACAAATTAAAACACAGGAAATCCCTTTTAAACATAACAAAAAACTGTGAGGGTAGTCAAACACTGGAACAGATTGCCCAGAAAGGCTGTGGAGTCTCCACCCTTGCACATATTCAAAACCTGACCAGACATGGCCAGGGAAGCCGAACTAGCTGATCTCCAGAGGTCCCTTCCAACTCAGCAATTCTGTGAACAGGACCACAGCAGCCTCCCCAGCTGCTGCCAACCACCCAGGCCTCAGGGAACCCATCTGGAACCCCATCACGGAGCTAATACACTCCCTTGCTCACTTTGCTCTCTGCTTTTGATAGTCTTTTGGTTTATGCTACCCTTTTTGCTCTATGACAACTGTATCTTCTCCAGGGCTCACAGAAACATCTTGTTTCTGGCTTATCCCTACAATACGCTCCTCCAGCTCTCATTGTTTCCATCATTGCCATGAGCAGGAACCTCCAGCCATCGTTGTTTTCTTCTAACCCACCACTGTGGGCTTGCAGGAACCAAAGGGTGCCAAACATCATTACCTCTTTACCTCCCTGTGCCTCTCTTGCTACAGCTTTCTCTATTTACTACAGCTTTGGTCCTTTCCTTGATCTTCTGTGATGAATCAATTGAAAACACATTTTTGCTAGCAAGAGAACTCGGGAGGCAAAGGCAGCAATCCCTCAGGAATGCCCATCTCTAGCACTGGAGTTTATTTCTCCCAAGCAACCTTCATGGTTTTATCAGAGCTGTCCAACTCCACATTTGCCATTAAAACCAGTTCTGGTTAACCACCAGCCATGGATACCTGTTTTCCTTTGCAAGAGCCAGGAGTGAGTGCATACAAGGAGGAAGAGCCTGCCCTATCCTTAGCTCCTGGATAAGCCAACTAGAGCCATGTGGCAGCATGCAGAGGATCGGCGCTGGCAGCAGCACAGCCTGGCTGCCTGTGAAGAGACGCAGGTGCTGTTGGTGCAGCATGGTTCCTCCCAAGTCAGAGATAGCATCAGGAACAGTCATTTCTCCTCTTTCGTCCAGCAGGAACCAGCACGCTGCAGACTAGCTGCTAAACCGACCGCTCAAGGGTGGAAGAGACTCCCCTCTCAACTGCTGTCCTTCACACCTTTCTCACTTCCCTCCCAGAATCATAGAATCATAGCATCGTTAAGGTTGGAAAAGACCCTTAAGATCATCGAGTCCAACCGTTAACCCAGCACTGCCAAGCCCACCACTAAACCAAGTCCTCAAGCACCACGTCTACACATCTTTTAAATACCTCCAGGGGTGGGGACTCAGCCACTGCCCTGGGCAGCGTGTCCCTCTTTCAGCTCAGGACCAAAACTCAGTGCAGACTTCAGAGCAGCGCTGCCAGAGGAGATTTCAGTGTTGGTAAACATGAAGCCGTATGAATGAGAAAAACCAGCCCGCCTGCCTATGCACAGCAGCAGGCTTAAAGTTACAAAAGCTTCAGAAGAAGGCCATCTCCTTTTGGTAGCACCCAGCCACCTGACAGACTTTGCTGTGAGCAGAAAGGGTGTGTGCCATGCAAGGGCAAACCCTGCCAGCCCTGGCATGCCTCGGACAATGCCGCAAGCCACGTTTATTCACTGCTGTGGCAGAAAATGCAGCCAGCTGTCCTTCGGGACAATGAGTTTCAGGGCTCCAGAGAGAGGAGCACAGGTACCTGCTGGAGTGAACTGGGCACAGGGAAGGGAAGGCAGGACAGAGGGCGGGAATAAATAACATCTTCCTCTTCCAACAACAGCGTGTGGTTACGTTCAGCTCAGAACATAACACTGAACCTTACCAAAAGCTGCAGGGCCAGGGCCACCCAAAGCCAACATAGGTGCTGGTTGGTACTGAAAGGAGAATCGTGTTCATGGCCCATCTGGCTATGCATTGTCATCTCCTCCTGATGCCAGCTCCAATGTCAATGTGGTTGGACGGGGGCTCGGATCACAGAAGAAGAGTATTTCTATCGTGGTGTCTTTCAGTTAGATCGGGTCCCTGAGCAAGCTAGCTGCATACCTGTACACAAGGGAAAGGCTACCTGCACAGAGCCATGAGAGAGAGACACACACACACAGGTCTCTCTTCTTCTCACACATCTACCCTACTGTAATGTGTGCCAAGTACCTGTGGTCCCATAAATTTGGTTAATTAGCTCTCATATTTATTAACTCCAGCTCATAGTCCTTATTAGGCACCACCTCTGGAGAGAAGGAAAGCATGCCAGAGTGAACACCACTCGGCACTCGCCGTCTTTCTTACCGTCCTTCTGAAGGTTTGCGCAAGAGAAAGGAGGCTGGGCTGTGTGGACAACGGGTCTGCAGTAAAGTTCTCCGTGGAACATGAGCCAAGGGCCAGAAGGGCGCATCTGGGGGCTGCAGGCACCGACCTGAGCACAGTGCAACTTGCTCAGACTTAAGTCGGAGAAGAGGAGTTTCCAGGAGGGAGATGACAGGGAAGCAGGGTTATTATGTACGCAGAAGTGATTTCCCACTGCCTTTGCTGAGCAGAGTTTGTCTCATCTCATGATACATTTCGCCTCAAACAATTCCTAAATTCCTGGTTAGATGTGTAAATATTTAGCAATTTGTGAAACCACAAACATTCACATATCTCAGTAAATGATCTTGTAGGTGGCAAAACTGACAAACAAAAGGACTCCCACATTCTTAAGCTAACAAAAAAGTCCCAAGTGCTTCAGTGGCACAGAAAAGTCCCTGGCCTCACTCTTGTAGGACTGAGTGGGGAAATTTTGCTCCTACTTTCCTTCTTTCCAGGTAAGAATGAGAAACGGAAACTCAATGGAAACATCAGAGATTTTTTAATTCATTTGGACTAGAGAAACCAAAAGGCAATGCCAGATCTATAGGCAAAAAGTCCTTTTGCCCAGCACCTTTTGCAGACGGGACGTTGCTCTGCGTGCCTCTGGTGGGCCTGGTCCTGCTCGGGGCTGTGCCTCCCGCCACTCTGGACCCCCCAGAGGGTGGGCACGGAAAGCCTGGGGCGGGTGGTGCCTGCCTTGCATGTATGCGAAGCAGGCTGTCTGATTCCCCTTAGGAACCTGGAGGACACACAGAGGCTGACCCAAGAAACACTGTGCCGCTAACCACCTCAGCCCAGTCACCGCAGGGACGCTGCTTCGAGAGACCATTTCCGTATGCACACTCTCGGTTAAGTGACAACAGGGCACGGTCAGCGAGGGAAGGACCGATGGGCTCATGGCAGGTTCTTGCTTTGGCGCATGAGATATTTCAGATTTCACTT
The DNA here is from genome assembly GCF_047370975.1 of Nipponia nippon. Classification (NCBI taxonomy): domain Eukaryota; kingdom Metazoa; phylum Chordata; class Aves; order Pelecaniformes; family Threskiornithidae; genus Nipponia; species Nipponia nippon. Next base: position 14,308,400 of record NW_028262330.1, on the reverse strand, counting down.
TCAGAAATGCAAAGACGGTGAGGCAGTCTTTGTGGACATATATTTACACTCACATTGTGTCTTATTTGCATAGGAGAGAAAGTAATAAACAAGTCCAGCCACAAGCAGTCCCTGAGGTGGGAATACAGCTGTCAGGGCCCTGAAAACAACTGAAGCTAACAGAGCTTCTCAGCACCCCGACGGAAAGTCCATCACCTCTGAGGGTGGGCAACTGACTCTAACTCTGCCGGGGCTCCCGGTGCAGCAGCAAGGTATCTCCAGGCAGCTGGGGAACTGTTGCAGCGGAAGGGACGTATCTGAATTACCTCTTCCACAACGCAAAGCCAAGAGATGTTCAGTGAAAGGAAAGCAGAGGGAGAGGGAAGGGGCGAGGGAGGAACTCGGACAGCAGCTGGCCCACACGCGTGACTGACGGGGGCTGTATCACCTCCGCCACTGACTTCTGCTGCGGTGTAGCAGCTGTGAAAGCACCGGTGCCCAGAGGGGCCCGCAGCTCGCCCTGCACCCCGAACCCCGCCGCTCCACGGCTACGACTGCGGGTACCAGCGGCTCCGGCTGCCGAGGCGGGGCCGGCGGGGCTGCTCCTTCTCCGAGTGCCGCCTACTCTAACCGACACCCAGCGCACTCCGGCCCTGGGGTGGCCGGGGCACCTGCCCTGCCCCCGGCAGCGGGCAGAGCGATGCCGAGGCGGGTCCCCGGCAGCAGCGCCGGTGTGCAGCCGCGCGTTCCCCCCCAGCGCCGCCGGCACCCCCTGCCAGCAGAGCTGGCGGCTGGGGCGGTCCCGGGGGCCGGGCGGAGGGACCCCAGGGAGCCGAGCGAGGGGCGCTCCGGGACGGCCCCTTCCCCCGCCCCGGCCCGGCCCGGCCCGGCCCGGCCGCCGAGCGGCTCCCGCCCGCCCCCCGGCGCCGCTCCCGCCGCCCCGCTCGGCGCGGCCCCGGCCCCGCTCCTACCTCCAGGAGCTGCACGTAGCTGGCCGGGAACCAGCCGCGCAGCCCGTCCTCCTTCTGCCCTTCCCACCAGCCGCCGTCCGGCACCTGCAGCACCGTGATCAGCTCCCCCGCGGCGAAGCGGAGCCCCTGCCGGTGCCGCTCCCCGGAGAAGGGGTACAGCGTCTGGCAGCGCGAGCCCGACATCCCGCCGGGGGACGGGGACGGGGACGGGGACGGGGACGCGGCCGCGCTCCGCCCGCAGCCGCCCCGGCCTCGGCCGCCGCTCCGCGCCCGCCCGGGGCGCCGCTGCCCGGCCCCGCGGCGCGCAGGGCTGCGGGAGGGCCCGCGCTGGCCGCGCCCCTCGCCCGCCCCGCCCCGCCCCGCCCCGCCCCGCCCCGCTCCGCTCGGGGGGCGCGGCGGGCGCCGAGCGCGGGCGGCGGCGGCGGCGGCGGGAGCGGGGCGGCCCCGGGCCGGGCCCCCGCGGGCACCGGCGGCTCGGGGCGGAGAGGCGGGGGGGAGGGGCCAGCTGGGGGCGCAGCCCGCGCCGCGTGTGACACGCGTGTCGGCGAGGCAGCGTGTGCGAGAGAGAGAGAGAGAGAGAGAGAGAGAGAGACGGTGTGCGCGTGTGGGGGGGGGTGGGGGGGTGGGGGTGGGGGGGTGTGAGTGACGGACACCGTGTCCCCAAGGGACACTGCGTGTGACACCTGCCTGCTCGATACCCCTGCGTGTGTGTGTGAGAAACACCGCGTCTGGGGGACAGGCACCGCGTGACCCCCATGTGTGCGTTATACCCACGTGTGTGTTTGCGAGAGGCACCCGTGTGTATGGGAGTCACCGTGCCTGTGACACCGAGACACCCGTGTGTGTCTGTGAAAGGCCCCATGTGAGACGCCGTGTGTGTGTGTCTGTCTGTGTGTCTGACACCCGTGTGTGTGTGCAACACCTGTGTGTGAGAGACGGCGTGTGAGACGCCATGTGTGTCTGTAACACCCGCGTGTCTGAGACACCGTGTGTGCATTTGGAGACACTCACGTCTGTGTGAGAGCGGGAGACATCTCTATGTCTGCGTCACCACGTGCGTGTTCGTGACACACACCCAAGTGTGGGAAATCCTTTTTGCCTGAAAGACATGGTGTGACACACCCCAATGTGTACGAACCATCCAAGGGGGTGCGACACATCCCCAAGTGTGTGCGTGTCTCTGCAACACTCAGCTGCGTGCACAGCTTGCTGCACGCGTGTGTGTCTGACTGCGGCACGTGTGTGAGCTGCACGTGTGTGAGACGCCTCTGTGTATGTAACACCCTGGTCTGTGTGACACCTGTGTGTATGTGAGAGACGCACCATGTGTGTGACACCCTCATCTGTGTGATGCTCGTGTATGGGTGTGTGTGAGACACCACCCTGTGTGTATTTTGTTTATGAACAGCCTGCGTGTACAACCTGCTCCAGGTGTGCATGCCTGACTCACGCTGCAGCAGGCGTGTGACTCCTGTGTGTGTGCGTAAGACATACCTGTCTTTGTGCACGGAGGTGTGTGTGAACCGCTGTGTGTGTGTCTCTGTCCAGGTACGCACACCTGACTCACTGCACATATGGAATATACGCCTGCCTATACGTGTACGAGCACTGGTGTCTGTAGGAAGCCCAGGCATACACGTATGTGCAGCTTGCTGCAGGGCGGGCTGCCTGGCCCACTCGGGGGGGGTGTGCGCCTGTGGCGGGGTGAGAGGATGTGCACCTCGCCCGCGTAGTGCTTGGGATCTCCACGTGTGCGTGGGTGTACCGGAAAGGCAGGGCACGCGCACCTGAGTGACTCTCTACTACATCTTGTGTGTGGTGTATGGGATACGTATGTACGTGTTTGTGTAGGAGACTCTCCCACAACCGCGTGTGAGAAACTCAATCTTGTATGAATCTCAGCCTTGTATGAGGGTGTACATATCTTTGCTTGTGCAAGAGACAGCTGTGTGTGCGTGCAGCCGCTGAGGCTGAGCTGTGAGTCAGACCCGCGTGTTCGTGTGTGTGGCTTCACCGGAGTGGGCAAGACTCACCCTTGCAGGAGACTGACCTGTACGGGTGCGTATGGGACAACCGTGTGAGACCCAGCTGCATGTGTGTGGCTGCGCGTGTGTGTGTGTGTAAGCTGGCTCTGTGTGTGTCTCTGTACACCTATGCATGAGAGGCTCACTCCAGAGTGCCTGTAAGGATCAGTGACTGGTGTGACGCTGCACCACAGGCGTGTGCGAGGGTCTCACCCGTGTTTGTGCAACCTGTGGCACGGCGATCTGCACGCATGGCACCCATCAATAGCACGCGTGGCACACGAAGGAGAGGGAGAGGCTCACTTCTGTGTGTGCCAGATTCACGCCAGCATGCATGTGGAAGGGATGAGGCAGAAGGAGTTGGGTCTGCCTGACAACACCCCACGGCCGTATCCAAGCCTGCCACCCAGCATCCTTTTGTAGTCAGTCGGTGGAGAGGGGAAAGGAGGGCACAAACCTGCTGCTGTATTCAGTCATCAGTGAGATGAGTGGGTCCTTCTCCCCCCTGACTGGCGGGAGCCAGCCGTGCCCAGCGGACATGTCCACATCTCCTCCGATGCTCCCTCTGCTGATTGCCTCCCGGGCACTGTGTGTCTGTGGGTGTGCAGGAAACCACGTCTGCTTCCAGCGTGTGCAAGTGTGTGAGCACTGAGCTCCATGTGTGTGTGTTTGAGAACCTTGTTGGTCCACAGGAGAGGCTTGCTGCAGTACAGGGGTGCGTGACTGACTCCGGGAATAGACGTGCACACACATAAGACTGCACTTGTCTGTGTGTGTACACATCATTCATTTCAATGTGTCCACCGTGAATGTGGCAAAAACTCACAATGTGTGCAAAACTCAAGATGTGTGGTGTGACTTAGCCCAGGACGTGTAGGTCTCAACAGCAGCAGGCATACACTGCGTGTCTCTGTGGCTTGGTGAGATCCTCCACGCAGGCAGGTTTGAGACATAGCGTGTACCTATATAAGCCACAGTGTATTTGTCCATGCTGCTCTGAAGAGCATGAGATCTGTGTCAGTGCGTGTGATTCCCGCTGTGTGCATTACCAATCCATCTCCCTATTCCAGTATGTCCCTAACTCCACTGGGCTCATGATTCCTCTTGCACAAGTCAGTTTATGTGCATGAGTCAATTGTGTGTCCCATTCTGCTACGTGAGAGTGCCTGCACGTACGCTGCACATCTGGGCATGCAGGTGTTCGTGGGACTGCAGCCTGCGTGTGACGCTCCTTGCCCGTTTGTAACTCCCTCGACTGAAGTGTGTGCATGACCTACTCCGGTGCGTGCAAGTCGGGGACTCCACCTGTCTGGGGCCCTCTGCGCGCATGCACAGCCACGTGCTTGGGCAACTCATTTCAGGGAGCAGGTGCTGGCGCGGGTCCTGCACTTCAGGGCACATGCATCAACTTCTGTTCCGGTGGAAAGGACGCAGGTACTTCTGTGAGTCAGTCCAGGCTTTGCACAATTTGTGGTGGTTTGCTGTGAGCTCAGTCCTTTTCCCAGACCCCATCTGACCACTGACTCCTGGATGGCCTGTTCTGTTTCTAACATTCAGATTCCTTTCTCTTCCATCTTTTTTCACGGAGGAAGAGCCTCCCATTTCTCCATTTGATTTGTTCTTTTGTTCTTGCTTTGCAATCAGTAGTGAGGAGCCAGTTCAGAACAACCACCACCTTTTGTGCCTATAGTGTACCATCATGTGTGTGTCTCCTGGCCTGGGGCTGCACAGGATTTTTATTTATGTGACACTTTATTAGAGTATTTTTCTCTCTCTCATGTCCTGGAGTTTTACAAATTTGCAATACCTTTTCGTTCAAAGTGGGTAATCAGGTAGCCTGACTGCAGCCTTTCTCCTGAACATTTCAGGAGGTGACTTTCAATGTAGCTGTCCTTCACTTAGAGAGGCTAAGCAGCGATCTGAGCTGAGCTCTTCAGGGTTTTTTCTCAGGATTCTTTCAACAACTTTTGGACTACTTTCCACAGTTCTATTTTTGATTCTCTGAATTTGTGGTGAATTGCTTAAAATCATCCCCTTTTGATAAGCATTTAAGCTGATAACTATTGAACTATGATCCATTATGTGTTATTATCATACCAGCTGTGCCGTGCTTGGCAAAAAACAACAGACCTGACATCATGGCACACGGCCAGGTACATCTATCAGCAGTATTCTCTAACAATGCCATTTATAGATGGCAAGAACTGAAACTGAACCAAAAACCCCATATTTTTCTTCAGCATATACAAACCCAGCTATGCCTACGTTGGAATACAGATCCAAATAGTTTAGAGCGTTCATGTACAACAATGAATTTTAGTCTAAATTTTACTTTTATTGTGTTTAATGTTGCCAGAATACATAAATATTTTTCTTCAGTTTACTCTCTGATATCTTTTTCCTCTGCTATTTTTATACTTCCAACTTGTTCTGCTTTCTCTTTATCTCCCTTTCTGATATTTTTGCAGGCTTCTGTCCTTCTTTGCATGAACTTTCTCGATGAGAAAGCCTCTAGCAAGGTTTTAGTCCTAGGGTTGCCCACTTCCCAAAGCAATTACAAACTTCCCTTTTTCAGCAGGCGAGCCCAAATGTAAACACTAACTTCATTCTTATTTTGCATTTTCTTTCTAAACCTGTCACTACAGCTTCACTTTGGCTTGTGTACAAATGTCCGGTCTGTAAACAGCAGGGCTCCGTTCACGTCAGAGGATCCCTTTCAGTCACTGGAGCTCCATCTCTCCTGAGCAGGTCCCGTAAGTAATCCTCATTTCACTGTGCAGATCATTACATGGTTTGTTTCTCGGAGATATGTCTGGTCCTTCTCAACTTGCAAAATGGCTTTACCTCCTGCACAGAGAGCAGCTCTCACCAAAGGCTTAGACCTATGTTTGCTTCTGCATCATGTATTGTCTTTACCGTGAAGGACGTTAAAGGGTGACATGTTTACTTCTATGAGGAAAACTATTTCTGAGCATAGACAGCTTTTTTATCTAGCATAAGATATCAGAGCCAGAGTCGCTAGATGGAAGATACAGAAGCCACCCCAGAAACATGCAGATTTGCAACGTGAAGAGCACCAGGCACTGGAATGAATTGGTCAGCTTTCAGTCTCAGCCTTGTTTTCTGTCATCTGTTCCAGCTCAGCTAAAGCATCTTGGCTGGATGCAGGTGTTCTCTGGTCAGTACTCAACAGGCCTGACTGAATGAGCAAAACAATCCCTCTGGCTGTAAGATCTCTCTGAATTTATTTTCTGAGCCATCACAACTGTCATACTCACTCTGTCATCTGCTCTAGGAAGGTATTTGTCCTGGTTTTGGCTGGGATAGAGTTAATTTTATTTATAGTAGCTAGTATGGGGCTGTGTTTTGGATTTGCGCTGAAAACAGTGCTGATAAGACAGGGATGGTTTCGTTCCTGCTGAGCAGTGCTGACACAGAGTCAAGGCCTTTTCTGCCTCTCCCCCCACCCCAGCAGCGAGGAGGCTGGGGGGCACAGGGAGCTGGGAGGGGACACGGCTGGGACAGCTGCCCCCCGCTGCCCCAAGGGACATCCCACACCACAGGGCGTCATGCTCAGCATATAGAGCTGGGGAAGAAGAAGGAAGGGGGGGGGACACATTTGGACTGGTGGCATTTGTCTTCCCAAGTAACCATTACGCGTGATGGAGCCCTGCTTTCCTGGAGATGGCTGAGCACCTGCCTGCCGATGGGAAGGAGTGAATGAATTCCTTGCTTTGCTTTGCTTGCATGCGCGGCTTTTGCTTTACCCATTAAACTGTCTTTATCTCAACCCACAAGTTTTCTCACTTTTACTCTTCCGATTCTCTCCCCCATCCCATGGGGGGGAGTGAGCGAGCGGCTGGGTGGGGCTTAGCTGCCGGCTGGGGTTAAACCACGACAGTATTCCACTTAGCAATGAGAAACCAATTCTAAAATTCGTGTCACATGAACATACTCTATGTTAGGGTGAGACAAATCTCACCTTGAAAGGACCTTTTTCTCCCCGTCTGCTACCAAAGAGTCTAGGGTGAAGACCTCAGTCTTAGACATCTAACTTTTTAACAAACCTTAGTGTCACTGAAATGCTGTCTGTGAATGAGAAAGAGCCAACTTCATGTAGCGCTGAGGAGAGCCTCAGTTATGGTTATCCAGTCAGAGAGAATTTATTCCATGACTTTACAGATTGGACCTGGAGCTTAAAATGACACCACTAAAACAAACCCTGTACAGATGGGCCGATTCCCTGAAGAGGGACCTAAGAACATCTTGGGAGTAACAGAAGAAAGTTCACATCTGACAGCTGTAGAAGCAGCCTGGTCAGTGTTTTGTTTGTTTAAAGCAACATCTGACAATCTGTCTAGCCCATGGACAAGAGCTAAATTACTCCTGCTGTCTTCACTGAAAAGATCCTGCGGAGCTCAAAATGAGAAAGGGTTGGCATAGGTGGATGGGAGAGTTTTTTAGTCATGATGGACTGGAGATTCACATGAATGACTGATTTGCCATACCTGTTTGCAATAAACAGCAACACTAGGAGATCTCCTGAGGCCAAGAACCAGGAAAGAAAGAGACTAAAAAGAAACCACATGTAGCACTGGGTCTTTAAATGACCTTTGAAGTCTAAATGACTAGCAGAAATTAGTTCTTTTGCTGAAGAGGAAATGTTCTGAGCCTGTACACAAAAGATACTTCCAGTTGTTAAAATGCTTAAAAGCTACAGCTTTTGATGGAAGGGACCATTCTCAACGCTTTGAACAGCCAAGACATAAGAACAGATACAGGAGCTCAGAACAAAATTTCATCCAGTCTGCAGTCGTCTTCCTGACAGCAACTCAAAGAGAATGCATAGGGTGGAGTGAAAGAGCAGGACAACGTATAGCAGTGCTTCCCCTGAACACTCTCCCATCATCCACCAAATGGCAGTTTAGGGATTTCCTAAGCCAGATATTCTTGAGTATCGCACTTGGAAATTTAGGCATCCAGGACCTCAGACGTTCCAAGGAGAGGACTCAGAGTTATGAGTCATGTTCATATGACCAAGGATGTGATTCAAACACAATTAAAAAAATGCACTTCATGATACAGAATGGCTTTACCTTTGATTTCTGCCTTTAGCAGTGTTTCTTGTGGCTCTGCTGACCTTGGAACTCCCCTTCTACACGGTCAATTCTGAAAATAAGATCAGCTGTGCAGTGCCCTGCCTGGCCGTGGCCATTGTACAACTTAGTGATGTTCCAGAGCAGATTTAGTCATCTTTGTCGTAACAGTGCCCAGAGCTGTACCTACTATTTTAGAGTCAGACATAAACAAACGTAGTCTCTGGCTATAAATGGACAGTGATATTACATGCACAAACAGCTTGTGGTGATTCACCTGAGACTAAACTGGATTTGCCTGCCAGGATAATTCACCTGGAGAGCTGACTGCTTCCATTCACCTCCTTTCTTGGAAGCCGGCTGAGAATAACAAACTGTTCCGATAACATCAGCCTGCTTCCAGTCAACATATTTCCTACTGAGAGGCAGGGCAGGTCCCACCCTGTTACATGACAGGCACATATTTGGTCATATAAATGTTGCTCATAACTCTGACTCTTCGCCTTCGAGTTAGATATCAACAGCAGCCAGTTGTCACAAACCCCTTGTTTGAAATGGCGATGCCATGCCTTCTCTCCGGCAGTTCAGTGTTCACCTCTCTCTTCCTGGGGCTCTGGAAAGCCCAAGTCACAACAATGTGCTCCAACCAGCTGGCTACAGAACTTCAGGAGAGAGCTTCCCGTAGTCCATCCCACTGCTGTTCCTCTTGGTGCAAACCAAATATGCAGGGCATATCCAGGGCATTTCATGGTGCTCAGGATGCTCACAAAGAAGAGGACGGGCCTGACTGTAGACCACCTCAATGATTCCTAAGCATTTGTATTCATTAGAGCATATACTGTAGCCGTGTCCTCTCGTCTTCCAGCTCTATAAACACTAGGTCACAGAATTTTATTTATTGAATGTTTAACTATTTCATGCTAAATGGAAAAGCCATTGAAAGGAAGAAAGGCATAATCTATAAACCATATAGTTTCAGTATCAGTAACAAGCAAGCTGTGGCCACTTGGGTCTCAACTTCTAAGTGTTATACAACAACATAAGACAAATAGTTCTGGATCAGACCACAGGTCTGTCAGGTTTCTTATCCTGTTTCCAGCAATATCTAATAGCAGAAGTCTAGGGAAAAGGACAAGTGCAGAGAGATATTTCTTCAGAACATCCTCTTGATTTCCAGCAAGCGATAGCTCAGGTCTTCCCCAGTTAGAGGTAGTATCTTGTATTTAACAGTTCATTTCCATTATTTTTTGAGCCCATGCAAACTTTTAGCATCCATAAAATTCTGTAGCAAGGGTTTCCAGTGCAGGCAGTATATTTTGGAATCTGTCCCTTGCCTGTTTCATCTGAGGCGGTGCTGGCCCACACTTTAGGCACAACCCGCCCACAGTGACATTTATACTGTTATAGTTGCACTGGTGTCCAAACCTGAACCACTGAACTGAACGTGACCTGCATGTGGAGATGTGGGCATGAACCTACATGAATCACCTACTTTAAAGGTCGTAAGGGACTTGATCCAAGATCACATGGAGAGGCACTGGAAAAGCAGGAAAACATCCCAAAGGGACTCTGATGAAAGCACCTAAACCTTCCTTCAAACCTCCTTCTCTCTGGCTTAGTATCAGTCTTAGCGGTGTGATCTGGACTTGCCAGATCATCTACAACAGCTTGCTGGGTCCCAGAGCATCTGATCTTTCCTTTTGATCCAACAGAGAACTGGGCTTCTGCCCAGCTAAGAAGAGCAATCCAGCTAGGCAGTCCTCCAGCCAAACTCCCTCTGGGTGTGCTAGCTTGGACATTGATATTTCACTGACACTAAACTTCCCTCTTCAGCATGAATTGCTCATTACTTGAATTCCATCAGGGATTTCTTATGTCATGAAAGAGCAGAGATTCTGCCTGAACACACTGAGCAGGACTGACTGCTTTCTGTGGATAAAGTTGTTGATCTGTGTTTATGTGTGTGCCTGTATCTGCAGGACATAGATGTCTCAGTGTTTTCCACTCAATGGTGTCTCTGTTCTGCAACCATCTGTGTATAAAGCTGCTATTCTCTCGTGAACAATGACTCATACAGGAAAGTCTCTAAGAATTAGGCAAGAACTATGTTCATCCTGAGTAGTATTGAAGATGAGGATTCAATCCCATAGACTCTTGGAAACTCAGCATTAGTTTTCCCTTGACAGCTTTAATCTTTAAAATCTGCTGTTGCTGACACACATTTACAAACAACAGGTTGGCAGTAAACTGTCTCTGCAAACGGGCACTGCAAGTCCACCACTTGCTTCTGACAAAGACCCAGCACAGCACCGCTCACCGCGGCCAACCTTTTTCTCGCTCCGTTTTCCAACGGGGATCCACCTAGTGACTCTTCCACCTCCCACATCCTTCTCAGCCCCCACGGATGACTCTCTCTAGCCCTTTCCCTTATATTTCCAGGCTACTCTGCATCTCTGCCAACTGCAGTGGGTGAGTGGGAAAAAGTAGGGTCACTGTTGCCAGCACCCTGCAAGCTACACCCGGATCCTGAGCTGCCCAAAAGACTGTGAAGTTGGCCGTAGGGACTATCTGGGGCAGTGATCCATATTGGTATCAAAAAATCATGACGATCTTCACTTCATGTATCTAACAAGGTTTGGGTACTTAGGAAACAGCTGAAAGAAAGGAAATATCCGGAAGATTTTATCAGAAAGTCTCCTGTGGCCAGAATGAGTGCAGAAAGAAGAGTTTCTGAAAATCAAGTGAGCTTCTCTGGCTAGTGGGGAAGGTTCTGCTTTGTGGCACCTTGTCCAGCACTGTGGAAAGAGAAGGTTACAGGGTTCTCATGCTCCCCACTGCCCCAGAGAGGCAGCAGTCTCTGGGGATGCAGAGTCCGATGATCAAGAAAGTTTAAAACAAATGGTGACATATCCTAATAATGTAAGACAACTCCAGCTATGTAGACCATACCCAGAAAACACGCACACAATAAACACAATTTTTCAATTGGATTAGAATTTTAATGAGAAATTTTATTCTCAGATTTTAAAATTTCTCTAGGATGTTAGGTGATAAGCAAGGGTCAGGGGTGCTAATACATGAAAGGAAACACGCTCCTGTGAGTGTGAGTGAAGCCGGGTGGCTGGAGTTGGACAGAATGTTAAAATCAACAGATAAAATCAGAGTCACAGAGCGGTTGAGGTTGGAAGGGAACCCTGGAGGTGATCTGGTCCAAAACCCCTGCATAAGCAGGGCCACCTAGAGCAGGTTGCCCAGGACCATGTCCAGACAGCTTTTAAATATCTCCAAGGACAGAGATTACAAATGTGTGCTGTAAATATATCATGGGAAAAACAGGTTGGCACTTTATCCCTGGAATCATCACTTTGAGGACTCACAGGCTGAAGGAGGTGATTTGATGGCTCACTTGCGTGGTGCCTGAGACAGAGGCCTCGTTCCCATGCTGTCCTTCCCCAACCACCACCCTTCCTGCTAGCTGCATGGTCCTGACCTTCCTGTGGCCGGTACCAGTTCTGTGTTCCTCAGCCTTTTCAGTGAATTGATCAGTCTTCAAACAGCAAAATGCAACTTTCTCCCTGCTGCATTCAACTGAATCAGTGAAAAATGTAGATTGGAAGGCATATCAAAGGTCTTTAGTCCAATCTCCTACTCAAAGCAGGGCTAACTTCAAGGCTAGATGAAGTTGCTCAGGGCCTTGTCCACATGCATCCTGGAAATCCCCGAGGATGGAGATTCCACAGCCTCTCTAGGCAGCCTGTCCCAGGGTTGCACCACTCTCATGGTAAATAATGTGTTCCTTTTGTTGAAAAAGAATTTCCCTGGCTTGCAACATGAGGCCATTGCCTCTTGTCCTTTAACTGTGCAGGAAAAGCTTGGATGCATCTTAATTCACAAGCCCCTTTTCAGCAGGGTTAGTCTGCAATTAGATCCCCTGCTAGCCGCCTCTTCTCCAGGCCAAATGAACCTAATTCACTTCGCATCTCCTCATATGGCATGTGCTCCGGCTGACTGACACTAGGGGCTTTTGTGGGATCCTCTCCAACACCTCCCATATAATGGGGGGGTGTTCCCAAAACTGACCACAGTATTGCAGATGCAGCCTCACCAGTGCCAGGCAGAGGGGAATAACCACATCCCTCCACCTGCTGGCTGCTCACTGGCTACTTACTAATGCAATCCCTTGACGGGTTAGCATTGTTACTGCAGGGGAGCACTGCTGACACAGGTCCAACTTCTTTTCCACCAGAATCCCAAGGCCTTTTCTGCAGGGCTGCACCCTAGCAGTAAATCCCCAGCCTGCACTGATGCATGGAGTTGTTTTGTCCCGGGTTGAAAATATAGGGAGGATTTATGATTTCATAGAATTAGAACAAACGCATGAGGTGAATTAGACCAAATTTATCACGTGATTGAGAAGGGTCAAACCCTGAGTCCTCTCGTGCTTAGCCTGTCTGCTCATACAAGTAAGGAGCAACGGGGGCACCTGGAAACTTCATACCTGAGAAATCTCAGTTTTCTGCAAAAAGTTTTTAGAACTGTACAAGGTCTTATATCGGTCACAGACATAAGCAAAGGGGCTGTAACTCTCAGCACAATTTACCCTTTTCCTAGCAAAAGGCCCTGCAGGCTTGAAAGAGAATCTTGTAGGCCACTGGAATGAATCCCACTTCCATCCGTTCCCCCCAGACCTCAAAGGCGGAGCAGGCACCGTGCCTAGAAGGGATGAGCTTTGTGTGTGCATGGTGTGTTTTTAAATCAGCATTTTAATCCTCCTTCTGACTTCATAGATAGGCAAACTAGTAAGAGTTATTCTTAGTATACATTGAGGTATGACACAGCTCCAGTTCTCTTAATAAGCTTATTTGTTACTGTTGGAAAATAAAGAGTCTGTCCTTTTTTTTTCCATAAGTCTATTTCACGCTACCTCTTGTTCAACTAAATGAAAAATAGTACATTTCTTGTTCTTAAAGAAATAAATAAAGTTTATTTTGAAAACCTAGCAGTTATCCTATTGCAATTTCCTTCAGCTTTCTGGGGTTTTTTTTGGGGGGGAGGATTTTTTTTTGTCCCCTCAGTCCCTCTCCTATTTTCCAGAAACCGTCTGCTTCTCTTCAGAATGCTGATAAGCACCTGCATATCTTATAAATTTAGCGGCAAGTACTAAGCAGAGAGATACAGAAATACCAAAATCTCTGAGCTGGGAATAGTCTAGAGTTGCCCACTGGAGCTGCTCAGCACAGACTGTGTTCAAGTTCTTGCCAGCCTTTGGAGGTTCAATGCCTCTCTCATGTCTTCTCAGTCTCTCTCTGTGTGGAGATACTTAGCTGAACAGTGAACAACTTTTGAGGAGCAGATGACATGGATGTTTGCTGTCATTTTCACATTTATAGCTAAATTAAAGGCATGGCCTGGTTTTTTTTTCATCAGCGTAAGAGCAATTCAAGCCTTTGGCCTGAGTATCGTTCAAACCATCAGCTTGGACACTGCTCTCTGCCCCTGTGCAGAGGAGGCAAATAGCGTAAGTTTGGACTGAGTCTTTAACCTTCCCCCTGTCTCTTCTGCCTCTTTCCCAGAGCTGTCTTGAGTGAGCATGTTCTGTGGTCACAAAAGGAAGCCAGTGATGCTAATCAATGGCCTAATCACCTAACAGGCTGGTTTACTGAAATACTCCTACGGAGAGACAGGTGATCGCACAAAATGAACTTCCCTACTGCTGGCCAGCATGTCAAGAAAAAGCCAGTGCTGGCTCATGGGTAATGCACATGCGTCTGGCCGTTCCATTACCTCTCCCTTCCTCGTACACTGGGACAAGCAAAGGACTCCGAGGGCTCTATAGATCTCATGGCAACTACAAAGCACATCTAGAAGCTTCTGGGAGTGCAAAGAAATTTTCAGACAAAGGCTTTTCTTTCAGCTTTATAAATACGCTTGCAGCCATCATCATAGTAAAGAAAAAATAGCCTTAAAAACCACTCCTGCAGAACAAAACTCCCAGGCAGGAGCTGTTTCTCATTCTTTTAATTTTTCTTCCTTTATGTACAAATAAGAGTACCGAGAACAGGTTTGTACTTAACAAGAGGATAAATGTTGCTAATCTACTGATTTGTCTGCTGGCATTGTGCTTATCACAGCACTGTTTGTTGGCTGGGGCAGACGTGGTCCCAATGTGCACAGCTGCGCAGTGAAAACCGTGTCATGTCATGGGAGAGCGGGCAGGACCTGCCAGTCTGGGGGGGCTGACACGACGACAGTTCAAGCCACAGACTGCTGTGTTTGTGACCGGGCCGTCCATATCCATCTCTCACAACAGAAAATGCCATGCTGGAGAACATGGAAGCTAGAGCCGATGATGGCAGGTAGCCATGGAGCAGGGGAGAAGAAACAATAAGATGATTTTTGTCAGCTTGACAGGCAGCGATGGCAGATCACCACCTGATGGGACGTGAGCAGACAAAACATCAGAGAGCTGTGACTGGCACAAAAGACTCTGAACGCGAACGGGAGGATGCCCAGTCAGGAGGCACGTGGGTTACATACAGCCAGCAGTGATGGCAGGGTATAAAACACAGGAGAGGGGTGACAGACACCCAAACGAACACAACGTACAAGAACAACTGACGCAGATGAATGCACAAGAAAGGACTGCCATGGAAGGAAGGAGCATCGAGGGAGCGCGAACAGCAGGCCACTGAGTACTGTACATAAGCGGGAGGCGGCGGGAACCCTGACAGGGGTGACCGGCTGGCGTGTGGTGATGGCACTTGTGCCTGAGGACGAAAACGAGACCGAGGGCAACGGCCAGAGCCACTGGCTGGCACCTGGACACGACCGCCTGGCTGAACACGACCACCCAGCAAAGTCTGGCTCCTACAGACAGCGAATATCCAGACATTTTAAAATGAAAAATCTGAAGCTGTGAATGTGCTCCAGAACGTTTTTGCTTTTCAGAAACGGTCCTTTTTCACTTGGACAACGACGAGCAGCTCCGCGAAGACCTGTGCTGGGCAAGGAGCCAGAGCATCCCCTCCCTTTGCATACGAAGACTCTGCTCCCCCGGGAGGGCTCCGGAACCCAGGGCCTCGGAGCGGTACTTGACGGCAAGAGCGCAAACCCCGCCGCCTCAGAGGGCAGAAGCCTGGAGCCGGCAGAGAGCGCGCCAGGGCAGGGCCCCCCCGGCGGGCTCCCGGGACAGGCAGAGGGCTCGGCCCTGGCCCCGCTCCCGGCCCCGCTCCGGGAGGAGGCTGCTGGCCCGGCTCGGGCGGCCCCCAACACCGCGGCCCGGCCCAGCCTTCAGCGGCGGCCGCTCCGGCGCCTCAGGCCGCCGCCGCCCCCCCCCGCGCCCGGGCCCCGCGGCGCGCAGGGGTGGCCGGGCCCCGCCCGCCGCCCTCCCCGCCGCGGCGCGGCAGCGCCCCCTGCCGCCGCGCCCGGGCGCAGGCACGGCCCCCGCGCCCTGCGGCGGCCCCGCCCCGAGCGCTGCCTGGGCGGGGCCCCGCCCCCCCTGCGGCCCCGCGGGGCTTCGCGCTGCGGCCCGCGGCTGCGAGGGGCGGAGGCGGGGGCGGGGGCGGGGCCGTGCGGCGCCGCGGCCCGCGGGGCTGGGCAGACGCATCCCCCCCCCCCCCATGGAGCAGAGCCCCTCCGCGCACACGCTGCGGGGAGCAGATCCACACACACCCCCGCCGTGCATGGAGCAGATCCACTCCCCCCGCGACACACGCTGCGGGGAGCAGATCCACACAACCCCCCGCCGTGCATGGAGCAGATCCACTCCCCCCCCCCACACTGCGGGGAGCAGATCCACACCCCCATCCCCTCCCTCCCCCGCATGGAGTAGATCCACCCGCCCACACACACACGCTGCGTGGAGTAGATACACCCCCCCCACACACACTGCGTGGAGCAGATTCCCCCCACGCAGTGCACGGAGGGCCGCGCTCCTTTCCTTCCCTCCCGCAAACACAACACAGTGTGGGGTGCTGATCCCCACCCATTCCTTCCACTCGTGGCAGATCCCCACGCACACGCACCGTCTGGAGGAGACGCTCTCCCTGCCCTCACAGAGTTACGCCATGGACTGCAAAGGCAGAAGAATGGGGCGGTCCAGGTCGCAGGTACTGTTCCAGCCTTATGGAGAGAGCTTTTCTGTTTTTTTCCTATTTAACTGTTAGCTTCTCTCAAGCATGAAAGTTGAAACCGTGGAGAACAACTGGGGAGTGCGTTCCCATTGCCCTGGGGACCCTTTTCCCTGCATAGGACATAACCTGGACTTTGGGAACCGCTGCCGTACCTGCTACATCCATTCACTGTCAATCTCATAACAAATTGATAGTCCTGACAGTCACCAGAGCATCTCCCAGGTTTATTTTTATTTCTCACAGCTTCTACTTAGGGTCAGGTAAAAGGTCAAATACAGTTACGTGCACACCTAGTTACTTGAAGCAAGTAATTCATCTCTTTGTTGGATGCACAGAAGTCTATATTGCAAGGGAGCCTGCCGCAGCTCTGGTCAGGGACCTCATTCCTCTGATTTCTAAATATAAAAAAAGGAAGATAACGTAGAGGTTATTGGAACAATTGAATTATTTGTGGGGTTGCTTCAGGTCTGTGGCTGTTGCATATGTTCTGCTATATTACTGGCAAAGAACCAATATCTCCCAATTCTGCTGAAAGACTTGGATTCTTAGTCGATGATACCTGGTCTGCCTCTTGGGAGGCACCAGAAGGCCTTTCAAAACCCCCTGGTTTTGCATAAGTGCCAATTTCCAGCCTTCCTTTGTGAGGACACTCCAGTGCCTGAGCGGGAGGAATACAGCTGTGGCTGCCAGGCGGTTGGGCACAGGTCTTTGTGGCACTTGCTGCATAGGAACCGTCCTCCGCTGCAGCCCTCCAACTCACCTGTCCTCCAATATCACGACTTTTGGCTCGCAGCTTGTTAACCTGACATTCAGCAATATCAGCTCGTTCTTCAGCCTCTTCCAGCTCGTGCTGGGTCTTGCGGCATCGTGAGAGATTAGTGTTTGCCTGTTCTTCCTGAAAGTCATGCAGTGCCATCAGTGACATGGACACAAACTGACATCGCCCTGTTACCATTAACCGAACACCCTATGGCTGCGCCACGGTAACATCACCTACTAGTTAGCCTCACAGCTACACCCTTGCATTGCCAGCACTCCGTGCGTTTCTATCTAGTGCTGTCAACAACACGAGCACTCAGCTGGGGACATAACAATTAGTCCCTCTCAGTTCCAGCTGGGAAAATCGGCTAGCATGACTCCAAAAGTGCAACAACTCCAGGATAACTACAGCTGCGCCTGCTCTGTTGTGAGCCGTAAGTCTTTACAAGGTAAGGAATATTCAAAGGCAGTGGCCATAGCTGCCCTATCAAACTGAGTATTCAATTATTTTAATGAACTTGGGAGCCTAGACCTTTTGGAAATCTCCACCCAGGGCCCACGAAGATTTAAAGAGTCCTGCACTCACAGCTTCCTCAGCCTGTTTCTTGTATGCTTTCACTTTTAACTGCAGCTTGTCCACCAGGTCCTGGAGCCGGAGAATATTTTTCTTATCCTCTTCGGACTGTGGGAAGTGAAAATCAAATCAGCCTCGGAAGATGGACTGAGGTGTTGCATGTAAGAGGGCAGAGGATTTGAAATACCTGATAAGTGAGCTCCTTCAGCCTTCGTTCATACTTGCGAGCACCTTTCAGTGATTCTATTCCTCGTTTCTGCTCAGCATCAAGCTCATTTTCTAACTCATTAATCTGAAACACAGTATCATGGTGAAGACAGCAAGCTGCCAAGAATGGCTGCTGATCCTGCTGCAGGATCCTGGGAACCAGGGTTCTGCAGACTACAGCGGCAGAGAAAGTGGCAGTGCAGGGCAGCTCCCGGCAGCTGCTTCTTGGGGCTAGACTAGCTAAAAACTGCTCACCATGCTATGTTAGTAGTGACATAGTGTGTGAATCCATAGTTACGTATAGAAGGAACTTAGCTGTGCATACCTGGGGCATTTATAACCAAAATTAGGCTTAAACCTGTCAGAGAAGAGGAAATTGAAACAGGGAAAGGAAGGGTCTGTCAATGTTCACCAGGTAAGTGGGGAAAATCTGTCTCATTTTTAATCTTCGAGTCCAGCTCATGAATAGTCCTTAACAACCTCCCGTAGCTCCATGCCTCTACTGCGGTGCATATAAGTCAAACCTGGACACCAATGTTTTTATTTCTGTGTGGGTACTTCTTTCAAAGCCAAGAGCACCTAATTCCCACTCAGTTGTGCTGTATTTTGGAACAGGAACAGTTGAAGAGCACAATAAGTGGGTCAGGCAAAAGGTCCATCTAGCCTAATGCTCTGCCTCTGGGAGCGGCAGCAGCATATACTATTTAGGGACAGCATGGAAACCTGGCTGCTATCTACTCCCCTCACACTTGTCCAGCTTCCACAGTCGATAGGTTAGAGGTGTAAGGTGGTATAGCTGTGCCTGTTCCCTTACGTATGTCTATAAACCTGCTGATTTCTAATCCCTTTTGCACCTTCTACCAGCTGCCCCTACAGCCTCCCATGGCAGCAGGTTCTAGAATTTCACTGCCCACTCTGTAAAGTACTTCCTTTTATTTCTTTTAAACCGATCTCCAGGTGAAGATACCCTGATCTGCATCATGTGTCCTTACTTCTCATGTTGTGCATTTTCATGAATAACCATTCAGAATACATCTTGGTCACTGCTGTCATGATTCTGTGAACTCTGATCACATCCCCCTCAGCCACCTCCTCTCCAAACGGGAGAGTGCTAGCCTTGTTTGTCTCTCCTCCTAAGGCTCCAGCCACTCCGCTGCCATTCGCTGGGTGCTTCTCTAACTGTCAGGTCCTTCTGGAGCTGCAGAGACCAGAACTGCACACAGTACATTTAATATAGTGGCAAGTGATGCTCTCTGTCTTGTTCTCAGTGCCTTCCCTAATGAAGCCCAAAATTTTTTCTCTTTTGTGTTTTTCCTTCTACTGCACATTGAACAAATAGTTTCTGAGGCCTGTCACAGATGAGACTGAGATCTCCTGACTGAGCTGTAATTGCCAGCTCCAAGTTCATCCTCAAGTAAGTATGTTTTAAATTATTTTTCCCTAGATAAGTTACCATATATGTCTATCCTGATGTTCATCTGCCACCATTTTTGCCCACTTGGTTTTTATGAGGTCATTCTCAAGTTCCTCACCCACAGTGCAATGTTCGATTACTTAGTGTAACTCTCATCAAACCTGCTGGAGATACCTGGGGTTATCCCTGTTGTAACCTTCCCAAGAGGTTCCAGCAACCAAGGGCCCACTCAGGAACTTGACCTTAGCCTACCCTAGTTTTCACCATACCCTCGCCTCCAGCTTCTGGAGTTGCTTCTTTCCACCCTTCAGTGCCAGCTGCTCGGCTTCATCCAGACGGTGCTGCAGGTCCTTCACTGTCTGTTCCAGATTCCTCTTCATCCTCTCCAGGTGGGCGCTGGTGTCCTGCTCCTTCTTCAGCTCTTCTGCCATCATGGCTGCCTGGTTGTAGTGTACAGTTATGTTACGAATAGGCCTCCCCTGTCCCTGGTGGTTCTGCGCTTTCCCCGGGAGCGATGCCCAGCTACACGTTGGTGTATGGCTCTCCACATTCTCAGTCAGTGCCCATGGCTGTGCTAAGGGTCTCGTATAAAGAGGATCGCTGTTTCTCAGTATTTCTAAAACTACTCTGCCTTGGAGAACAGGCAGGGTTGATGACAAGAAAAAAATAACTAAGGCATGCAAATGACTCAGTACGAAAGTTTCATTTGTTAGGAGTCAGTGGAAATTAGGGGCACCTTGAAGTATCACCAGCTAGCACTCTGCATCTCTGGGCTCCCAAATTATTTTGAATATCTGGTGATCTGGTGCCTAAATTTGCCAGAGTCAGACTCCTAAGCAGTTTTTGCCAGTGAAATGACCCCAAGTGTCTTGAACTACAATGAAAAGCTTGTGCCTGCTGCGATCTTCAGAACCCGGGATGGATAGCTGTCACCAATGTGACAGGGCAGAGAGGGCAGAGGGGAACCTGCAGCCCTGCCGCTGGCGGGCGACCAGAGCTACACACAGCACTTCAGGCCCAGGTGCACCATGACTTGATGCAATAGTGTAACTATTTTCTGTTTCATTTTCGTATACCTTTCCTAGATAGTCCTAAGATGTGTTTCTTCTGATGCTGTGGAACTGTAGACTTGTTTAAATGAAACATATCTATTCTCTCTTTTTATTTCTTACATGTCTAGCATTTGTATAGAAGCGTGTATGATTTTAGTCTTAACTTCTGCTTTTCTGTGCTGTGTCTAAACAGGACTTCGTTCAGACTGCACTTTTCCTATTACAATTTTGCCACTCTCTGTTCTATCCTGTCTATTACATTTATCCTGGAAGCAAAAGTGAATGTGGGTATGGGGAAGGGGAGACAGGATGCATCTTCAATACAGACTGCTGGCAGAACGTGAGTAGAGGGCCTGGACTGAAGGGGTCTTCCACGGGAAGCAGTAGGGCAGAGGCTGTGTGAGGCCCACGTGGGAGGGATTGTGTATCACTGGTATTTTCTGTTCCTATGTTGAAGAATTGGCTCTCCTCCACCTGACTGTTGCCTTTCTAAACTGTAAAAGTGACTGCAGTAGTATAAAATGGAAGAGAGGCAAGCAAGAGTACTCACATCTGTGATTGCTTTCTTTGCTTTCTCCTCCACATTTCTGGCTTCCTGAATGCTGTCTTCAACTTCATTCTGTAAATGAGTAATGTCCACTTCCAGTCTCTTCTTGGTGTTGAGGAGGCTTGTGTTCTGTTGGGACAGTCCAAAGACGGGTCATTCCCACCCCATTTCATGCCACTCCCACACGCCTATTGTAAAGGAGATACTGAGTACCTGCGAGCGGAGAAGCTGCACTCGCTCACTGGCATCCATCAGCTCCTGCTCAGAAACCTTCCGGGCTCGCTCGGTCTGCTCCATAGCAGCTCGCATCTCCTCCATTTCTGTTGTCATCAGATTGTTCCTACGCTCTACCATAGCAAGCTGCTCCTTCAGGTCATCGTTCTCTCTCAAAGCATCATCCAAATGGAGCTGGGAATCCTTTGAAGGTGAAAGCACCGTGAGACTCAGAGGCAAGCAGAGTGAGCGGCAAAGACCTGCAGGACAGTAGCCTTTGTGGTCCCTACCTTGAGTTGCCCTTGCACGGCTTTGAGGTGCTTCTGTGTCTCTGCCACCTGACTGTTGGCATGGCTCAGCTGTATTTCCATGTCATTCAGATCTCCCTCCGTCTTCTTTTTCAGCCTTAAAGCATCATTTCTGCTTCTGATCTCAGCATCCAGCGTGGTCTGCATAGACTCTAATACCCTCTGGTGATTCCTCTTCAGCTGTTGAATTTCCTCATCTTTCTCTGCACTCCTTCTGTCAACATCTGACTTCACCTGGTTCAGCTCCAGCTGAACACGTAAGATTTTTCCCTCTTCATGTTCTAAAGAGCCCTGGCAGGGTTGAAATAATATAATTTGTCTCTCTAGTGTCTATTACTGGGAAACGCCCCTGCAGAATTTTGACACTTTGCAGCCAGTAACACAGATATATTTGCCTTACTGTGGACCTTTAGAAAAGGCCTAGCACTGAAAAATCTGACTGCTATTCCCATACATAAGCGTAATTATACCTCAGTTGGATATTAATCAGTAATTTAGGGATAAGACTCCTTAGGAAAATGCCTCCAATACCACAAGGTCTGGGCACTGAGGGCTGTGTTGACACTGCAGAGATAACAAAACCTGAAAACATGAAATAGGACAGCCAAGCCTCATGCTCAGAAGCAGCTTGCCTTCTCTTGTATCTCCCTGCTGAATTCTGCTTACCGACTCTGCACTTAGTCCCACCCCCGTGACTGTGGGCATGTTGCCCTTCCATACAGCCTTTTCACTCTGATACTCATCATCTAGCTTCAGATGTCTAAGAGTTAAAAGCCTGAAGCTGCGTCTTTGCAACCAGTGGACAGAAATAAGCACATCCAGAGAACGAAACAGACCCTCCAGAGATGCGTATTTCTCCTTTTTGATTCTAGAATGAGCCTATGGTGACTAATTCAGGATTAGACTGATGACATTTAGACGCATAAATTAGAGTAGATGGATTTGCATGGCCACTATAACTCTTGCTCCTACTGCCCGCCCGTCTCATGAGATCTAAAGATTAGAGATGTGTCAGTTGTTTTTTACTTCTTTTTCTACCTAAGGGGAGTTACAGAGAAAATAAGGTGAGGCTCTTCTCGGTAGTGGACAGCAAAAAGACAAAAGGCAACAGTGAAAAGTTGATACAAGTGAAATCCTGATTGCATATAAGGATAAAAATGTTTTCCCATGAGAATGATGCCACACTGGAAAAGCTTGTCCAGTAATACTATGAAATCTCCATCCTCAGAAATTATAAAGACCAGTTAGACAAGGCTTTGAGCAACCTAATGTAAGTTTGAAGTTAGCCCTGCTTTGAGCAGGAGGTTGGACTAAAGACCTCCAGAGATCCTTTCCAACCTGATTTAATTCTGTGTCTGAGCTATGCCCTAGGTATACCATGGGCAGCTCCATGAAATGCTCTCAAAGACATTTTGTGGAGAACCAGATACGGTCATACAGAAGTAATAAAAGCTTTTCCAAGAGGCAGTCAGGGCAGATAGGGAACAAAAGGCAGAACCCAGACAAGAGGGAACTGAAGGAGCTGCAATCTGGCACGGATTGGGAAAAAAGTAAGATTTAAAGTTATGAAGAGCTGAGGGATAGCCAAAGACAGTAAGGAAGACAGAAATCATGGAATTGAGGGACCTGGTACGCAGCCTGTGTCAGCAAAACATGTTAGCGTACCAGTGGCACCTCTAAGATTCAACTGATCCCCAGAAACCTCTCCATGTTCACCAGAACCCATGTCTTGTGAACTGACTCCTCTTTGAATGTCTTACTGACTCCCATTCATTGAAAGCGAAGGAACTGAAGAAATATAATTTAAAATCTCTTCAACATTCAGCTTTCTTTGAACAGGAGGTGACATTGAGAAGACTTTTAAGTATGGATTAGACCTGCTCTGAAAACATCCTTGATTAATTTGACTAGAAAACAAAAATTGTCAGAGTTTTGAAATACAAATGACCTTTCTTCAGCCTTTCACAGGAGCAAATTCAAACAGGTGGTGCAAAATGAGCTCAATTTTAGTCTGGGACTGAGTTTTTTTGTGCATGATAGCACAGCAAGGAATACCACATTGGTACAGGACAGGAGCAGTCCCTATGCTATTTGGTCTGCTCATGCTGTCATACTGCACGTTTGTGACAGTATCAGGATAAACAGGAATATATAATCTCCAAATTTTCTCCATTCATGATCTCTCTAAACACAAGCCTCCTCATTGAGGACACTTGCCTCTGCTTCTTCTAATGCTGCTTGAAGGTCACACTTTTCTTGCTCAATTTGCTTCTTTGCTTTCTCCAGACCATGATTAGCTTTTCCAGATTCAGCAATTTGTTCAGTCAGGTCAGAAATTTCCTCTGCAACACAGAAAACACACACTCGATTCATCTTAGATAATGTTGTCAGTGGCACCTGCAGTTACTGTTTGACAATGGGAGTGACAGAAGAGATAATGAGGTAATGTGGTGCAGCAGTGAGGAGAAATAATAGGTCTGGTCTCGTGTGCAATCTTTATTTCTGATTACCAGCTATTTCCAGTTCAGTGTGCAATTTGAAAATGAGAGGGACCAACTGGAGTGAGCTCAGAGAGTAATGTCAACTTCCTCTGCACAGTGAAATTACATCTCCAGACACAGTCCTGTTTGATTGCTCTCTTTATCCTCAGATACTCCCCAGGGATCATTCAGCTCAAAAAAAGAACTGAGTTGTGCTTCCTTTATACAGTTACTTTGCTTATTAAATGCCAATCCATTGTGCCACAACTGCATGGTCCTCTAATAATCAGGAGATAGACAACAGCCCTCCAGATTTTTTCTAATGGCAGTGACTGAAGTAATCTGAAAAAAGTGAGTACCTGGTTTCATCATCATTTCTGTCCATTCAGTTAATTTGGTCCCTATCCATGAATGGGATTATGATGGTGTGGAAGAAGAGGAATACCATGAGGAAGTAGGATGCTGTAATGACCTGTAGGCGTGTGCTTACAGGTGACTTTGTGATCAGCTGAACAGGAAAGAAAGTCACCTAACCTGAGCTTTGTGGGAAAATCATAAAGAACAAAACTCTGGGAAGAGGCAGAGCTCTGGTAGCCCAGAAACATGGAATCATCTTAGGACTTGGTGGATCCCAGCTGATAGAGATCTGAACTTACGCTGGAGGTTCTTGTTCTCCCGTCTGACAGTCTCAGCCTGGTCAAGCATTTCTTCATAGGCATTCTTCATCCGGAAGATCTCAGTGCTAAGAGACCGAGACTCCTTCTGGGAAGCTTCCAGCTCAGCCTGACTCTCCTGGTACTTCTGCTTCCATTCAGCCAGGACCTGGAGTGACAGGAGCATAAGAATGACCCATTCTGCAACACTCCTGTCTCTGCACGTTTACAGGACAAGAACCCAAGAGGCAAGGCCTGTCTTACGATCTTTTGCTTTGGACTGTTCTCTGCTTGTGACAATCAATTCACTGTGATACATACTCTGGCTGTTTTGGTGGAAGCTACTTAAATTATCTTCTTCAGCCAGCACTAGTGCATACCCCAAGCTCTCAGGCAGGAGTTTGGTTTGACACCAGCCTGGACACAATGTGGTTAGTCTGAATGAGGCTGTGTAAGCCTTTTCATTATTGCAGGAGCCAGTGGTCTTTCACTCAGCCCACAAAAAAAGATCAGGTTCTACGGATTGTCTCCTGAGTTTGATACCACAGCCCTGCAGGGCATCTTTTTTAGCACAGTCACCTAATTCACTCACACAAGGCTGTGCCAAGGCACAGGGCTGTGCAACATCACTTGGCACTTGGTCAAACAGTGTTGGTTCTTTTAAATGTTATTAAAGGCAGCAAAGGCTGGAACTACGTAAAGGAGTCTGAGGCTCTGCCTAACCCAAATACAAGGCTGGCAGACTAGCACAAGGTGAAAGTCAGGGCTTGTTAGCTTGCATGTGAGTACTTGCTCAGTCTGCTTGATCAAAGACTAGATATGGATCCTCCCAACCTGCCTTGCAAAGACTTCATGCTTTTTAAAACTATCAGAAAGCTACTTTATCGTTTGCTGTGGTCATCTCAGGTTACTCACACTGTGACGTTATCATTACTATATGTCCCGTTATGTGCTCCTTACCATAGCTTTGCTTTGGATAAAACGTAATTTATCTTACTGTGAGTGCAGAACTTTCATAATTTCAGAATCTGGCCTGGCCTATCAGATGTCTAACGATTTCAGATCTGGCAGGCTCTTTGAATGAACCTTGTCAAAATTCTTCTGCTTTTTATCAAATGCTGCACAGGCTGCATTCAACCTCTCCACGTCAATCATGAGGTCATCCACTTCCCCCTGCAGCCTCTGCTTTGTCTTCTCCAGTGAAGCACACTTTGAGTTGACAGCCTCAATCTGCTCCTCTGACTCCTGCAGGCGCTGAGCAAGCTTCTTTCTGCAGGACGAGACAATCAGTGCTGAGAGAAGGAAAATTCTGACATTCTCAGAAAATGGACAGGGGGTTTGGCATGGAAGAGATGGGCAGAGAGAGCAACATAGAAAGCTGTGGTGGTGTGAACAGAGAGCATTGACAGGAGCCTGCAATGACAGAGCATGCTAGAGTGGTAGGCTGGGAGGGTACTTACCCAAGGGGTAAACTGTGACAACATGGAGAGGAACCAGAAACACACTTTCAATATGGGCAGTGTAAAGAATGTGATTTTTCAACTACTATGATTAACTCCATAGTTAACGCACCGGAACTCTCCTTTCTGTAGACACTCCCAAGCATCTACTCCTTCTCCTCCTTTAAACCTCTATTCACTCCCCTTTTCACTCCTAACACATTACAAAGCACACTGCTCTGCATATTTCTACTACAAGCATATTCTGGTTTCCTGCACTTCCTTCTCACATTTATACTTAAATATCCTTCTACTTGCTCCAGACCATCCCTCCACGTACTTGGCCTCCTCTAGCTCCTCCGTGCGCTGAATAGCGTCCGTCTCGTATTTGGTTCTCCACTGGGCCACTTCGCTGTTGGCCTTGGACAGGGCACGCTGCAGCTCCCCCTTGGCTTCCTGCTCCTCCTCATATTGCTCCCGGAGCAAGTCACAGTCGTGGCGAGCAGACTGCAAGGCGTGGGCCAGGGCGTTCTTGGCCTTGGTAGTTAAAATTATACAAATTTTTAAAACATTAACAATTTGTGACTGGAGTTTTTTACTATATTTTGATAAAAACTCCACATCTCACTGCCCATGTGCAACAGTTGCTAGAGTAACAGAAGGAGCAAAGTGAATAACATTAGGGAATCTGTGTTTCAGACTTGATGTTGTTAAACAAGATCAGACACTTGTCCCTCTTCTCTGGCATACTACATCTCAAACACATCTGCACCAAATGCTTCAGGCAAAGACACAAGAAATCCAGCAACAGACAAGGTGGAAATTCTCTCTCAAGAAGTTTCCCTGTAAGCTTTTCAGGTAGAGCCTGGTGTTTATCTGAAGAAGAAATTTTAAACTGTTTTGTCATGTCTAACCCTGGGAATGCCTGCACTCCTGCTCTCTTTCCTTTTTTTGGCTGCTGCTGTTTTCTTTGCCTCAGGGATTTCCTGTAGCAGTAAGGTATGCACACAGAGCTATTTTCATTCACTTCTTTCATGTTTTTGAACTTCAGAAAGCATGATGAGAAGGACTTAAACTGTCTTCCTTATTTAATTTCTAATGTCTCTTCTCTGTGTTATACTCCAAGGCAAAGTTCAAAAGTTTCACTGTTTTGATGTCTCCACCTTTCTCTGAGGAGAAATCTCATTTATTGTTTTAGCTCATTGATTTATTTTACAATTTCGTGGTCCAAATTAAAACAAGTCACCTTATTTTCTTCCTCTAGTTGCCTCTTCAGCTCTTCAGTCTGCTGAGTGAAAGCATGTTTGCCTCGAGTCAACTGAGAAATCAAGGACTCCTTCTCCTCCAGTTGCCGAGTAAGTTCACCTAACGAGAAAACATTTATTTTTTTTAGATAGAGATATGAGACATAAAACATATGAATGAGAAGAGCTAGCCATATGGAAAGTGATTACAAGATATAATGTGGTAAAATGAAAGGAGAGTAGCCATTTCATTCCCACCAGTAGGAAAAAGCTATTGAAGAGAAATGTTGTGCTGGCATCAAAGGAAAGGGGATGAACTGACCACAAACTCACACATTCGTTTTGATTGACAGTGCTTCTTTTGATTTGGTTTTATGTTTCCTTGGGTGGAGTTTCTATGACTGCCACCAGGAGGAAATTCTACAGTCTGAGATTTGTTCAGATCACCCAGTGATGAATATATTACAAAATACACAGGCATTCAGACAGCATATTTAAGTACTTGGCACAGGACTATTACAGTTCATCTAGGGACACACCATTCTCAGTCTGTAGACGTGTTTTCTGTGTGTTCAGATCATTAATTAGTCGCACATGTTCATCATCTTTGGTTCTGACTTCACTGAACTGGTCTTCGAGAGCTCGGCACATCTTTTCCAGATTGCTCTGTTAAGAGATAGAAAGCATATCCTTCACTCATCTAATTGTTCAGAAGAACAATGGTAGTGATGAGAAATGTTTCTTTCTGTGCAGCAACCTTGGCTTTGGAGACAGACTCCATGTTACTGGCCAAGTCGTCAATCTCCATCTTCAGCTCGCTCTTCTCCTTCTCCAGCTTCTGCTTCACTCGTTGCAGGTTGTCGATCTGCTCCCCAAGCTCAGCTGTGCTGTCCGCATGCTTCTTCCGCAGGGCGGCAGCCGTGGCTTCGTGCTGCAGCGTGGCCTCTTCGAGGTCGCGACGCATCTTCTGAAATTCTGCCTCACGCTTCTTGTTCATCTCGATCTGAGCTGCGGTAGCCCCTCCTGCTTCTTCCAGGCGCTCGCTGATCTCCTCTAGCTCCCGCGAGAGGTCAACTCGCTGCTTTTCAGTCTTTGCACGGATTGCACGTTCAGCCTCAATTTCTTCCTCCAATTCCTCTGTTCGAGCCTGTGAAAGTTAATTGGTTAAACGAGAACTTCTGAATAGGCAGATTTGAAATTATCATTAAGGAATAAAGAGCAAACATTCACATCCATTTATAGCAGCACAGAGTGTGAAGCACCACTAGAAATTTCATTGAATTGTGTCCTAGGACATGCAATATTTAGTTTTGGAACAACAGTGAATGTAAAATCTGATATTTCATTTTATGTTATAGTTCAGAATGGATTTGTTATGTTATGAAGGATCTAGTATTGGACTTTTCTGAAGAAGTAGTGGATGTGTCACTGGAAAATGTAAAGGAATGCGAGTTTCTTAGAAATTTCCCAAAGGTCAGGCGAAAACAAAGCAGTCCTCTCTCCATCGGCAAACAAGATAGAAGGAACCTTGAGATGAGCAACCATGGGATAACAGCACTGAAGAGAACTGTCTTCCAGGCTCTGCATTTAGAAGGTAATCTCTGTCCTGATTATGACAGATTATGTCACATCCTATTTTTTTCTTAGAAAAGTAATTATTGGTGGCTTCACTACTGTTATAACTCAGTATCTGATCCATTTTCAAAGCCTGCTACAAGCTTCACTTAAGAAATTTCTTACATAGTTATGTATGATTAGAGGCCAGAGCTTCTGTAAAAGTGCCCTGAGATGGGAAGAGCACCCAGCATCCATGTTAATTGTTTTATTCATGTGTACAAAAATATTTTTGTAGAACAGTCTAATAAATTCCAATTAATTCTAAGGAACTTTTAGTAGTTTGGCTACTAAAAATGTCAATAACTTTTAGACTTTACCTGAAGCTCCTTAATTTTCTTTTGCAGCTGAGAACTTTGAGCCTGCTCATCTTCAATTTTACTTTGCAACTGGCTTATTTCAAAATCCTTTCTGTTAAAGAACAAGAATACAAATTCAATACAGTTCAGATAAAATCTGAATTTCAGAATTTAGATCAGAAAAAGTCAGTGCTATACTTTTTTAGCCTGTTATCCATCTGTTGCTTATCATTTTCCAGATCCATGATGGAATCCTGAGACATTTTCAGATCTCCCTCCAGTTTTCTCTTTGCTCTCTCAAGGTCCAGTCGCAGTTTCTTCTCTTGTTCCAGAGATCCTTCAAGCTAAACCACATAAAACATACTTTGAAACACATAAATTATACATTGAAAGTAACTATTCTTGATTTAAAAATCTAACTAGAGTTGGAAATTGATGAATAGAGAAAACAATCAGATCCTGTATGTACTTCTCATCTCCGCCTGTGTTACACTCTTGCTGCAAGAGAGCTGACATTATGATTTGGTTTCAGATATTAAGCTGTCCACAGCTTGGCTGTGCACAGTTGAAATGCAAATTTTTGGAGTTGAAATAGAAGTTTTTGAAAAATATAGAAATTGAAATTTTCCAGTGGCTGCAGTTCCTAGCATACAGACTGCTAAATATTGACAAATTCCCAGTGTTCCCAGCTTCCTGGAGTATATCCACACTGCTCAGTAAGAGACCACAAATAACTCTGCAGCAAATTCAAACTGCCACAGATATACTGCTCTAGCTAATTGGTTAAAATGGGGTGCAGAAGTCTACAAGGCTGAGATACCCAGTGATGAACATAGTTTAAATAGACAGGGAAAGATGAAAGATGTACTAGATTCCACGATACCCTGTCAACTGGCAATGATTTGTTAGCTGAAATTATTAGAGATGGCTTGGCTGCTTTAGGTGTTGCTTATACTCCCAACTACAGATTTCTAGTCTCTTCTAATCCATCAGAGCGTCCACCTACACAACCCAAAAACTTTTTCTTACATCATCTACTTGCTGCTCCAGTTTGGTCTTGGTTTTGGTGAGTGTGCTGACTTTGTCTTCCTCAGCTTGCACGTCATCCAGTGTCTGCTGGTGGGCTTCTTGGAGGGCCTTTTTCTCCTTAGTGAGTTTAGAAATATTTTCATCCAGAGCTGCCATCTCTTCAGTAAGATTCTTAACCTGTTAGACAGCCAACATCCATACTATGAGCGGGTGCCTTGAGAAATGACAGACTGAGAACACAGTGAGTGCATCCTTGCAAAATCTTGCATGGATGTAGTCAAAATGCTCCCCACAGAAGGTCTATATCGTTCATGATGAGGGTAGCAACAAGTGTCATGCCTGACAGTCACACCTCTCTGGTCCTGCAATGATAGGAATTCTTGCTTTAGTTGTTTTTGACTACCAGCCCTATCCTGCTGAATTCTGTAGTGGAACATGTGCTAGATCTTCACTTGCCTCTGCAAGCTTTTGCCACTGGGATTTACAAAAGGCCTCTGAGTTACTCTTGCTCAAAAAATGTATTTCTTGCATGTGATATATTTGCTAGGCAAACAGCTGTAAATTCTCAGCAAGTGAGGTTCTTTAAAAAGATATTTTCAAGTGCCAAGCATAGCCAAAGCTACATTAAGTTTTCCATAAAAGTGAAAGGAACACGGTAACATGACAAAGAACCTTAGGCCAGTGGAACAGGTGATCATGAATTTAGGACAGGAGCTTCTTACTGGGCTGCTGGACATACCAGCTCTGCTAGCTTTGTCTTGGAAACTTATTCCTTGTACTTCAATGGAGCATTGCACACCAGCAACCTTATCTCAAACACATCAGGCGCTGTGCATTAGCCTGCCTGACCCTTGCTTCCCATTTGTCTCATTCGGATGGGAAAGCCTGACAGTAGGGAAAAGGGAAGTCCACTCTGCTAAGTGCTTTAGCTGTATGGCCCTGATATCTGATAAGACACTCCCTCATCTTAATACCCAGCACCAGCTAGATTTCCTCTAAGCATTAGTATAGAAATGTCCAACATATCTGTAATGGCAAACTTAGGATCCAGTATTGTTCTCAGTGATGGCAGTGAAGGGAACCTCAAGGTTGTTATTACATCTCTGCTGGTATTGTTTCCACAGCAGGACTGAACACTGTCACCACAGATGTGGGCTTTTGAATTCTAATGTATATATCTCAATTCTGTCTCTTCACATTGATTGTTAAGATGTCTGTGAAGAGACTGTGCTTTTACTGGGAGATAAATGAGTTAATGACTACCTGATATAGACTCTCCTTGCTACACTGACAGTCTGAACCTTAGAAGTCAGGAAGAACTCTCATTGTATCGTCAAGTCAGGAGTTGGACTCGATGATCCTTGTGGGTCCCTTCCAACTCAGGACATTCTATGATTCTAAGTCAATGGAAGGAAAGGATGTCCATCCTAGCTGAGACCTGGTCTTCTTAAATATAAAAGAATTACAAGAAAACATTTGACATCTGCAAAATCAGTTTTCCTAATGCATGTGAGAAAGAACCAGCATCGCCATTCCATGCTGAGCTACTCACAAGCATACTAGTCCTCCATTATCCACAAGAGACACAAATAGACTGGTTCCTTATGACTGCAAATAGCCAAATATGGAAATTCTCTACCAAGCACCATAGCAACCTCTTAACTGTTTTTGAACTGTCATAGAAAATATATTTTTCCTAAGAGGAAGTTATAATTTTAAGAAAAAATTTTCTGTCACAGGTGATTAAATGGCAATACCTCTCTCCTATGCCTTGGGCACATATGACTTCCATTCACAGCACTTAGGAATGACCACAACTTTCACAAAACTGAAAACTGTCTGGGAAGAATAATTCCCTGATTCCTCTGTCACCTTATTCTCTGTTGCATGCTTCTCCTTTTCCACTTTGGCCAGAGTCAGTTCAAGATCATCAATATCTTTCTTCAGCTCAGAGCACTCGTCTTCAAGTTTCCTCTTCTTTGCTGTCAGTTCAGCATTCGTCTCTTCTTCATCCTCCATTCTTTCACTTAGTTCTTTAATTTTAGCTTCCAGCTGGATTTTACTTTTGATGAGTCCTTCACATCTCTCTTCAGCATCAGCTAGATTTTCACTCTCCTGTCAGAACATATTGAAGGCACATTATATTTATCATAAAAATGACAAAAGGCAACATATGTTGTTCAAGTGGCATCTCCAGGAAACTGATTACACAAGTCAGGGCAGAATTTCCTATACAAATCACAGTAAGGCACACGATTCGATCATGAGGAAGTTGTCCTGATCAGTCATGGCTAGGAAAGTGGGCCATAATCCCATGGTAGAGACACTTCCTTTCATCTGGTCAGATGGTTTGAATACAATACTGTGCAATAGACTCACAGGGTTCAGTCATAGCAAGCAGCCTGCAAGGGATTAGTGAGATAAAGAGGTGGGTAGCAAACTGGATTTCATGGAAGCATGATCTTAGATGTGGATTTGTAAAACATATAACATTCTGAAGTCATCTTTCATAGGGTGTTGGATGATTCTATCCTTAATAAGCTCCTCCAATTCTAATGACACAGGTCAGCCCATCTCTCCCCAAACTTCTCCCACTTTATTCACACGAGGCTAACCTTGCTCCCATCATTCTCTAACCTCTCTCTCAGCCAAGACAGGGTCAAGCACGACCTAAATTGTAGCCTGCGACTTTTACGATAACTAACATTTTGAGAGACATGATTAACAGATAAAATTTTGTCTAAATTAATGCTACTATAGTGTATTCTAGGCAGAATACCAGAAAAGGTATCTATTGCCTCCCAGAAGAGTTATGGCTGAAAGCCATCACTTCAGTAACAGAAGATGGTATGTTTAATTCTCTCTCAGATTCTGACTGAAACCCATAGCGTACTGAAAATCATGGCTCATGAGTGTGCATCTTCTGAGGACAAACTTGGAGAAGGTGGTGCTTGAGGAATCTTTCAAGCAGGGTTGATAGAAATTCCCCAGGAAAATGGGACTTAGCGAGAAGACAGAAAGGACTTTTGCAGTACTGAAACAGTGAGAAACTGGGAATCAAGAAAGCGTCAGACAGCAGACTTGAGAGCAATGATGATACCATAGGAGTTCTTTTATATTTTAAAATCTGAAATCTGATTGCTTTGAAAGGCATCCTAACCTGGAATTTAGTTAACCTGGGCTTCTCGGGTTTTTTGGCTTACCATCCATGAAGAGGTTAAAGTGACACCCCAAATGCTTGTAAACTAGGTGGGTTCTGGAGAACAGAGCATTAAGTACCAAGAAGGGTACAAGGAAACTCAGAAAACTGGGTGAGGTTAAGTTGAAGTTTTGAAGAAGGATTCAGGTAATGAATCTGATCTTCAGCACGCACAGTTACAGCCTCAGTGCTTGAAACAATACAGGACTCTTGTCAAAACCTAACTGGTTCGAAAGCACAAGGAAACAAGTGAGAGGTCCACTTGCACCAAACTGCCCTTGGCCATGTAGTATTTTATTACCTTTTGAAACCTGACAGTATTCCTGTCTTATGCAATTTCAGTCTCTGCTTGGCAGTATTCCAGAGAAAAGCATCAGTCTTTGTTCCACAGTTTGAATCCTGTCTCTGACAGAAAAGCACCCCTGCCCTGGCTCCATACTAGAATGGTCAGCAGATGTGGAAACAGCCTGTATTTCATCCAGAATCAGATACTATTGTTAGGAGCACATTATATATACTATGAAACATCTGATTCTTCCACAGGTGATTGCTTAATAATAAAGTGGATTAATAATAAAGTGGGTTTACACGGGAGCCCAGTCAGAATTTCCTGTATTCCTAGTGGTCGTAATGTTTTATGTGTGCTTCGCACTTAATTTGCTTAGGTGTAAATGACAAGACCAGATACAAAGCAGTGGAGAATTTGCCCCTGTTACATGTCTGTTTATGAAGGACAATGGAAAAGAGAAGGGAAACAGCAGCAGAATAAGAGGAAATGGAGTGAATCTGAAAATGGAGGTTACGCACAGATTGAACCTGAAGCTGCAAGTCATTTTTCTCTTGCAACAGGGTCACCATTTTCTCCTCCAGCTCTTTCCTTTTTGCCTCAGACTTTGCAAGCTCTTCCTTGGTTTTCTCAAACTCCTCCTTCATGTTGGCCATCTCCTTCTCAGATTCTGCACTCTTCAGCAAGGGCTTCATCTTGAAGTATAGCTTCATCCAGGGCCAGTGCTTGACATTCATGAATGCTCTGACATTGTATTGGATGATATAAATGGATTCTCTGAAAGCACATGAAAACACAGTTTATGAGGCTGGTGAGACTTCGGTTGGAAACAGACTCTCATTATTGGCCATACAACATCAGCATTTTCTTCAAGGGACTTTTGCATGAGACTTTTTTCCTCACCTCCCTAGCTTTTATTAGAGTAATTTCTAGGCTCTTAATTGCAGAATGGCTGGTTCAGTAGCATGAACAATAACTATGTCTGGACAGAAGAGGGAGAAATACTCCAAACTTCTCTGGCGTGTTGCCTGGGAATCTCTGAGAATTTCCTCTCTGAGACTTTCCTCAGTCTCAAAGAAAGTGCAAGTGCTCAGGTGAATACCAGAGTGAAAACTGACATCCTACCGCTGCTGAGATTACAAATCTGGGAGTTACTGTCACTTGTGGAAACAGCAGCTTCATGCTTTTTGGGTCACTCAAAATAGCAAATACCATATTAGAAATTATTAAGACAGAAAACAAAAATGAAGTCTTTTTATGGTATTGAATGCAAAAGGATGTTGTTGATGCCCATAGTTCAAGGGGAGATTAGACAATTCCTTGCAGAGAAATCCAGTAAGAGTTATTGAATTCTTAGAAACTATCCCTGGCTCAGGAAGCCCCTGAACTAAATATATACTGCAGAGTAGTACAAATAAAAGCAGCTGGTTGGCAGAGCATCCTATACATTTATGCAATCCCTGCTCCCCCTAAAGCTTTCACTTGTCAACAACATTTGAGAAAGTTTCCTTGGCTTGCCCAGTGCTGCCACTCTTACGTTCTAAATTTTGCGTGATTTATTCCATCCCAAAGGGAGAGAGCTGAAATGGGAAAGGTATCTGGATGGTTGAAAGTACGGAGTGCCTTCTCTGTACAAGCTAGAATTGTTCATCTTAGACAATGGAGCCATGAAAGAAAATTAAAGAGAAGGAGAGCAGAGAGTGATTATATGCCATTCCTTACAAAACCAATGTGATCCAATGATATTATCAGACAACATGTTCAAAACAGACAAACCTTAGCACTTGTTCAGTTGGCTATCTCCATCACAGGGTTCTTTAAAGGTTGAAAATGGTAAGTGCATTCCTGGAGAAAACGTTCACTGTTAAATACTAAATATCATAGTTCAGCTGCATAGTCCAGTTGCTAAATAGCCATTGCCAGAATTTGGGAGGCTATAACAGAGAAACTATTAGTTTGTGCTTGCTCTGTTTCCCTAGTCTTTCCTAGGGTCTTTCCTGATGACAGTTTTTTGCCTGAGACAGTACACTGCATTGCTGGACTTTCGGTCTGACACAATAAGATTTTTAGTATTTTCTTACATTACCTTCTTTCATTCATCTTTTTAAATTCAGTTCTCATGAGATACCCTCTGCACATAGCTTGTGTATGAGTGATGAGGCTTACAAGCTTCTCATCTCTCATCTCTTCTAGGAGTCCCAGGAGACCTGCCTTGAAGAACACCTAGAACGTAAAAGAGGGTCAAATAGTTTGAGGCTTAAGCAGATGCACAACCATTGGCAGCTGATGCAGGGTAGTACAAGGCAGTTTTGGAAAAATATCTGCAGAGTAAAGGTTTAATAGCTAGACAAATTTTGTGTTATTATTCCTGTCCTCGGTGTTCCTGTGATTCATGACAAGTCACACTATGTATGATCTAATCACATTATTGCAGTGTTATTTGATACCTGCTCCAGCATAGGTTGTGGAAGATCTAGCTCATTAGTAGTTATTAAAACAAAGAGTTAACTTTCAACTTAGTACTATATCCTACTCTGTCTCTTCGCTGTACTCTACCCTTCTACATCAGGCTCAAGATTTGCTCTGTAAACTGACTTAGAGATGGCTTGAGAAGCATATATGATGATGTCTGTTCAGTAGTGTAGGCGATGGGGTTTTTGTCCAGAGATAGTGCTGCCTTGGTTGTGCTGATCAGAGAATCAGTGTCCCACCTAACACTGCTTTGGATATGGAAGACAGACTTGTGTGTGTGCCTAAATCCCCTGAAAAGTCTGACAGTCCAAACTTGTCTGAGCCTGTCTAACACGCACTGATATAAATGAGTTCAACTGGCAGGAGAAAGGGGCAGCACTAGTTCTAGTTGCAGCCACGCTGGGTCATTCTGGTAGTGTGGTGTTACCAGGGCTGACAGTGCTACCCCTCACACATATCCCCGGAACCAGACAAGTTTTCTGTACTCCTTGCTAGTGGGGCACTTAATTTCTAATCATCATGAAGGCTGATTTCATATGTAAGAAATACTTTCAATGAACAAAATTTTTTGCTATTGATTATACCCACTCTTCCACAAGGACTTTACCTTGGTGTGGCCAAATCTGTATTGGTTGTGGTCAACATCAATGGAGGAAAGAAGCTTTTCCGAAGCCTTTTTGCTGTCAATGAATTGGCCTTCTGGAATGGCTGAGGCATTAAGGATCTTGTACCTATGGTAACACAGGTTGCAAGGACTGGTTGCAAACAGGGTGAGGAAAATAGGATCCATCGTATATCATAAAATATACAGAAGCTGAGCTATCTGAATATGCCATCTGAAATCTAGACAGTCTTGGCTGAACAGAATGTGATGACAAGAGGACATGTCTACTCTTCAGAGGAATCTGTTGGCTGTGTAACAACACAGTAT
This sequence comes from Nipponia nippon, assembly GCF_047370975.1. Taxonomy (NCBI): domain Eukaryota; kingdom Metazoa; phylum Chordata; class Aves; order Pelecaniformes; family Threskiornithidae; genus Nipponia; species Nipponia nippon. The sequence goes on along the minus strand of NW_028262330.1, from coordinate 14,271,478 downwards.
GTTGTTACATATAAAATTAATGTGCATACTTAAGAGTGTCTGCACGTCCAGGAATTAGGAAGAACATAGTGAGAACCTGTCAACCTCCTCTTATCTTGTTTCATTGATCAGAGGAACGCTACTCAAATTAAAGTTCAAGATGAATTAAAACTAATAACAAAAATCAGCTATATTCCAAAGGGAATACAGATCTTGCACAGCTCACAGGCTCTACAAGTTGTATCACTGAATCCTTGAGTTTGGACTAAAAATGGCATGGTATTATTCTGTAAATGCTAACAGCAGTCTTAGCGTTTTGCAAGGTAACTTAACGGTTAAGGTAATCCTGTGTCATGGACAGGACCACCTAATCTTTCTAAAGGAGTTTCTTCAGATACATCAGTGAGGCTGTGTGACTGTACACTGGACCATTTCTTATTCTCACGTCTGCCTTGAAAGAGAATATGTAAAATCAAGACAGTGATAATGGTGCAGTGAATTTATTCTCTATTTTAGGCTTCCATTGTAGTTCCTCCTGAACTTCAGCACATTTCCTTTGAACTATGAAGCACTTTGTGGTTCTGGACCATGGCCATTATGGATAGATTCCTTCAGCTGTCACATCAAATTATGATTTAACAACTGAGAACAGCTAATGCCTTACTGAACATCAGGTTGCAGGGCATTTTCAGAGAGGTCTTGGGTCCTTTTCACACCAGTTCAGCATGGAAGATGCTACTGTTACATTTAATTATAATAGCAGCCAATTCTGATTCAGCACTTTATAGCAACTGAGCTCACATGAACCAGTTTAATTGTCTCAGTTTTAAAGATGAGGAAAACAAGGCACAGGATACAGGCCAGTGACAGAGCACCTTGGATTTTTGAATGCTTAGTCAGTGAACCGTAAGGAGGCTGTGCTGACGTGTATTGTTTTTGTATCTGTACTCTGGGAGACTTACAACGTCTATAATGCCACTTAATTCATTACACTACAAGCATTTTGCATCTCTTTGGCTCATCGGGCATTGACTACAGTTTAGAAATGATACTGGTTCTGATGAATCAAGAAATCTCTGTTCTGATCAAAGAGGGAAAGACTGGAGTGACCTAACACAGTATTAATGACTTGGTTCTCTCAAATGCCACTAATCTAGTCCGATTCAGAGGGTGTCTCTCCATGATGTCACCAGCCTTGTCACCCGAGTTGTGGGTTTACTGAAGCCTTATATTAACAGACAGTAATAACTGAAGACTTACCGTTGCTTAAAGTCTGCATAAAGAATTCTGCTTGGAAACCCCTTCCTGCAAATTCGGATGCCTTCTAGAACCCCATTGCACCGCAGCTGATGCATCACCAAGTAATGGTCCATTTCACCTTAAACAAAATACGTCCATCATGACTCTCCTTTTCTTCCAAAGAATCTCCATATGTATTAGCATTCCAGAATGACCTCCCTTTTTTTTGATAAAATTCAACCAGACAGAACATGCCTTCAATTCATACAAGTGGCAGAGAGCTGCTTCAGTGAGCTGAGATTTACAAAGAATGCTAGGGCTGGCAGTGCTTGTGAGTTGCCAATGGCCAAAAGGCATAAGGACACATTACTTAAAAATAGCCAGAGAGTGCTTTAGGAGACCAGATGAAAAATCTTCATCAGCATCCTCATTGGATGCAGGTAGAGGTGGTGCAATGTAGAATGTAGTACCATCTAGACAATCAGCTCTTCACGTTATGTAAGATTTTACCTTGGATCTCCAATGCAAGTATTGACTATACTCAAACTTGATTAGATTTGATAGCTAGATAGACTCCAACACCGGAGTGGATAAACAGGTTGCCTAAAGCTCTCAGTCTCCCTGTAAAGGACAGTTGATTAAAACTGGAAGAATTATCTTTCTCCTCCTAAAATATCTATTGGATATAATAATCAACAGTATTTCTAAGTCTTATTCCCAAGTATTACAAACAAAGTACAACTGGCAGAATAAAACCCTCTTGGAATCACTTTGCAATGCAGAAATTTCCATCAGCTGCTAGAGACATTAATTAGTACAGAATGGTCCATACGCCTAATTTTGTCTTTTCAGTGTGATCAATAAAGGTGTACCCAAAGGAATTGTTAGAAAAGTTGAGCATAAACAGCCTAAACCCAGCTAAAAATCAGAAGATGTCTAGTTTCTCTTCCTTCACTTCACCATCCTTAATTTTGCTCACACAGTACTACTTTAGTTTTCCTTAAAAGGCAAAATGTCAGGATTTCCTCTGAGTCACCTCTGTCAAAACAATCAAATGAACATTAAAATGACAGCCATATCTGGCAAAATCATTCATTCAAATATCCTTTTCTATTTTAGTAGGTTTCCTTAATTGCCCCCTTACACCTTCTCGACTGTCAAGACCCCAGTGGGATTCCTCTTTCTTCACTTTAGGATATGAAGTGTGGTCATTTCCATTTGGGCTTCATTTATAGTCAGTGGAGTGAAACAGTTTCTTCTAGGACGTGATTCATCTCGTCCTAAGATAGATGTATAAAAGGGGCCAGATGAGTCATACCTTAAAATGCCAGCTTCTCTCCACTGAATATAAAAGGAGTTTAGATGAATAGCCTAAATGTGAATGTCATACATATGTGTGTTGCTTAAATCCTGCTTGTGGTCTTCAGGGTTACACAGAGAGACATAAACAAGAAAGGTGAGAAATGTTCTGAAATTGGTCTTTTGTTTCCTGAGCAGATTAAACAGATGCTAAGCTCCCATGTCCTGGTACTCCTGTTGCATCCATGGCATTCTACCAGTATCTGCCTTATCATTCTACCAGTGCCAGACCTCATGATGATTAGACTCCTGAAACCCCCACAGGCAAGTCTCTCCCCAAGTACTTTAATTTAATGGCCATGTGAAAATACTCCCAAACTTGACTGTTCTCAGAGACTAAACTCTTTGTGAGAGTTTAATATTTAATTAAATAAAGGAAAAAAAGTAACTTTATATCAAAATGTTTTCCAAGTGCTAGCAGCACCCAGAATTACACGGAATTCTACAAACGATATATGCTTTCTTTGACATTCCTCCAGCTCAGTGAATCAGATCTTTACACTGAATATTTAGAAAGTGGTAAGTGATCTTGGGCTGAACCCAACAGTTCTGAATGACACAGTGGTTCTTAAAACCAGGCATTTGTTAGGGATTTGCTAATGCTGTTACCCACAACAGACAATTTCATGAGCTGTAATCAACCCCATCTTTATCATCTTCAGCTCTGTACACAAATTAAGCAAAGATGGGTAAGTGTTGTGGACCGTGTAATGCTCAAAATTTTACAGTCATGGTAAACAATACAAGAAGGTTTACTTGGGCACTGTCCCACAGGCCAGCCCCCACAAGAACTTCACATGCAAAGGGAGCTGTTCTGGAAGAAGCTGGTGTGGAAACTAAGCAGGCCAACTCAGTCCTGTGTCCTCAGAGTATAACACCGGACTTACCAGGTGTCTTGGTCTCATTAGGAATCAGGCAGCGCACAAAGTGAGGATGGGTACTTCTCAGGTTAGTCATCAACTTGTTTAGATTTTCCTGTGATAGAACAAAATATGGGTTTGAGCTTTGAGCTACAAAGCTTTTGCATTTTTATTCAAATGTCAAGGAGATATAGAATCACAGAATGGTTTGGATTGGAAGGGGCCTTTGAAGATCATCGAGTCCAACATCCCTGCCATGGGCAGGGACATTTTTCACTAGATCAGGTTGCTCCAAGCCCCGTCCAACCTGAGCTTGAACACTTCCAACGATGGGGCATCCACAACTTCTGTGGGCAACCTGTTCCAGTGTCTCACAACCCTCATGGTAAAAAAATTTCTTCCTTACGTCCACTCTAAACCTACCCTCTTTCAGTTTAAAACCGTTGTCTCTTGTCCTGTCACTACAGGCCCTGGTAAAAAGTCTTCCTCTGTCTTTCTGATAAGGCTTCTTTATATATTGAAAGGCTGCAACAAGGTCTCCCTGCAGCCTTCTCTTCCCCAGGCTGAACAACCCCAACTCTCTCAACCTTTCTTCATAGGAGAGTTGTTCCAGCCCTCGGATCATTTTTGTGGAAGCATGGCTCATTTAAAAGGAAATTCACATACCCTGAACACAGCAGACACTGTCTGGAAAGAGCCTCCCTTCTTCTTAGCACCTTTCTTGCCACCACCACTATCACCTTGGAAGAAGTAGATAAGAGGTGAACAGTTAGAGTAAGCAGTATGTTTTTTAGCCCTCACCTTCCTTTCTTTGGTCATGGGCCAATAAAATAATTAATTTTTAATTTTAAATACTGACTCGCTGCTTCATGAGAGTTTTAGTGAACTGCTGCTAGCTGGTTGTTGATCAGTGTATGGTATATTTGGTCTCAGATGCATGATTTAGGTTGCATCATAATGTATATTGCTTTGGTGGTATGGAACACTATGGCCTGATGTAAGTTTCATAACAGTGTACTTTGTGCTACTCCTCACATTGCTTTTACTTAGAGACATACTCCCATTTTTTATTATTTTTTAATTAGGTGAAAGGCCACAAGAATGTGGCTCAGCAGTGGACATTCGTTTATCAATGCAGTGAAGTCTTCTTTAGAAAAATCTCTTAATCCAATGTTCCAGGTGAAGAATAGAGATCTATTCTGAGTTATGGCAGCCCCAAGGCAGGAAGCAAATTATAGTCTCAGGAATACAAGTCCAAGCAGCTCAGTGCCTTTTCATATTTGCTGCACTGTTGAAGCCAATTACATCAAGACTTCAAGGGAGTCTTTGTGCTCCGAACTTCATGCCTTATCCAAAATTTTATCCCCACAACCTTTTCATCTCGCCTTCCTTGTATTGATGATATCTGCAAGGACCACAGCTGACTCATCCCCAGTATTTCCTAGGAGCTTGCTCAGACATGTTGTTATGTCAGCCAAACTGAACTGCGGGGAAGTCCCCATGCAGTACTCTCTTGAGCCTCAAACCTTGCTGTCCATATGCCTGATGGCTGAGATGACTACTACACTATACTGCCTCTTCTTTTTGCCCAGCATCCAGGCTGCCAGAACATTAGGTTTTTTGGTAGAAATCTGTGTGGTCAGAATCTTGGTAACGGAGACCTATTGACTGTCCAACTTGATGGCTTCAGCCACAAAAAAGGGCAAGAGATTGGACTGCTCTCTGATGCCCTTAGAGGACTTCTAAATTATATTCTCTGTCTCTCTCATTTTCCCTTGCAACACCAGGACTGCTCAGCTGGACATGAAATAGTTCCATGGTCTCCTTTTAGTTCTTCCAGTTCATCTCAAGAAACAAAACTCTGTCCCCAAAGACTATAAAGTGCTTTCACTTTGCAGGTATATTTGGCACCTGTCTAGAGGATGAGTAAGCATGCACATGTTTCACAACACAATAAGTCAGGAAACATACACCTCCTGTCACTGTTTTTTGGACTTGCTGAGTTTCACTTCTCTGCACCACATGAATGTGGTGTTTTCAGCAGTTCTGCATGTTGGTATCTTAGTTTTGGCATATCTGGATGCACACAAGAACAAGGTCACATTAGGGGATGATGGAGAGTCTAGAGTATACCACAGAGAGGAGAAGCAGAAGTAGACTTTAGTTGATTCTTGCCTTATTGATCATCACTGAAAACGCACTTACTTGTTTCTGCACCAGCATAGTTAGAGAAAAGGAAAGACAGCAGCTTCAGGGATGATTTCTGGTACAGTCCCACAACAGTTTCATTCAAGGGATCCTTGTTCTTGTCAAGCCAGCCAGAGATGTTGTAGTCCACCGTGCCAGCATAGTGCACCAGGGAGAAGTGGGCCTCAGCCTTGCCTTTGACAGGCTTGGGCTTCTGGAAGTTGTTGGACTTGCCCAGATGCTGGTCATAGAGCTTGTTCTTGAAAGAGGTGTCAGTTGCCTTGGGGAACATGCACTCCTCTTCCAGGATGGAGAAGATGCCCATGGGCTGAGAGAAATAGATGAAGAAAGTAAGTGGTGGGGAGAAAAAAAGTAAATAAAATGTCACCTTGCATATGATTTGTGGCTTGTTTCAGTGACTGTAATTTGTACTGCAGAAGTTCTTAATACATTACTAGTTATTATAATAATCAGGCAACCTATAATTAGTTTGTGTTGCTCAAGCTGCTACCCATGAACATGGCAACTCGACAATACTGTTTACGTGCATCTTTGAATGAAAGGCTATATATACATATATACGCATATTATAATCAATAATAATAATATAATATATAATATAATCAATTGTTTCGATCATCTTTACCCTACATCGTTAGGAAGTAGGTTTCAGCATCCTGTTTGTGGGACTGATGCTGTTGTGTATGTCTGTTACAAGCCATCAGGTTGTAATTGTCAATGTGGACTTAATTTGGTGGCTCCTCAGGAATGTGCATAGATAACTAATATCTAACAACTCCTGTCTCCAGTGAATGTGCATGATGGATCAGATTTTCCTCACCTTATATGGAGTGTAAATGGCAATAATCTGGCACTTTAGAATACCCATAGACCTTTAATTTGTCTCAGCATTGTATTTAAAATTGGAAGTACTTCAGTACAGAGATGTAGGCACATTCTCAGCGACATCAGAGCTTTCATCTGAGCTACATTAGATATCTTCTGATAGTGCAGATAAGCACGTTGTCTGATTTTGCTGGAGGCACTGGTGTGACCTGCACTTCATTGGCCTAGAGAGAATTCTAGGAGTTCCGTCTTTGTATGAACCTTTTTTTTAAAAAAAAGTTAATAAGATGCCATTAGATGCTTACATCTGATTTCAGCTAGATAGCTGCCAGATCTAGAATCAGGGATCCTCCAGAGCAGCAGCAACCACAGGAGGTGGATGTTGGGCAGGAATGTTGTGCTTTGAATGAAGATTTTGCCCTCTAGGTGTGGCTGCTGTGTGAGAGCTCTGGGGTTAGCATTCATCTTGCCTAACTGTAGGTGTCTATAAAACAGAATCTAGATCTGAGTTGGCTGTCCAGATTGCTCTTCTGTAATGGAAGCATTATAAAGACATTTCACAGAATCACTAACAGAATATGCTTTATAAGGAGATGATTTGCATCCTAGAAGTGTCTACTTCTTTCCTGTCATTACAAAAGAGACTACAGCATTAGATCAGTGTAGATGTTCTGATTCCTCTGGCTCTAATACTCTGTATTGCATAAATATGGGACACAAAATGTGTGGACACTGAAGAGTAAGTATGGATTTTGGGTGTTAAATATAGCAATAGGCAACAGGCACTAGCTATGAATGGTAGCGCTGCCTGTAGATGCTGCTATGTGGTGGGAAGTGTTGGAGGTTAGCAAGAAATGTGAGGCTCACGTGCAAAGGCTTAACCCATGGGTATGAAAGTTAAGCAGTGAACATGCATGTGGGATGGCTGAATCAGTCACTGGGCACTTGGCATGAATGATAGCGCTGGGAGCAGATACCTGCATGCTCCTGAGAAGGAAGATGTTTGGGTGTGTGCATATTGGATTTGCACATGATGTGTAGGTGCTGTGCACAACCACTGGACACTGGCTTGTAACATAGCAGTGAGGGGTTAATTTGCACTAAGATCCCCAGTGCAGTAGCAGGGGGCAGCGACAGAGGGGCCAGAAAGAGCTGTGTTGCTAGAAAAAAGAACTTAATTCTATCCATTACTGCAAAGAGTAAGACTCGAGGTTCACCTTACTGTTAAAGGCAGTCTTGTTAAAGGCACCAAATTAACACCATGCACCCCCTCTCCCTTCTACCCCACCCATGTTGGTCAGGACATCATTGTTTGTGCAGAGGCAGCCTGTCACTCCAAAAGCTTTGGTTTTATGAACTGCCTCTTCTTATATGAGAGGGCCATTCAACAGTAATGTATCAATTTATTAAGAATGACTGGACTAAAATAAATGACCATGAAAGAAATGTGCTCTCCTAAAATGAAAAGATTTCCTCTACCTTCTCAATGAGCTCAATGCAGGCAGCCAGGTCCATCCCAAAGTCAATGAACTCCCATTCAATTCCCTCCTTCTTGTACTCCTCCTGCTCCAGCACGAACATGTGGTGGTTGAAAAACTGTTGCAGTTTCTCATTGGTGAAGTTGATGCACAGCTGCTCCAGGCTGTTGAACTGCAAATTCAAATATAAAAAAATGCCAGTTAGTTTGAAAAAGTCATCAATGGGCAAGCATACCTACTGTAACTCACATCAAAGATCTCAAAGCCAGCAATGTCCAGGACACCAATGAAATGCTGTCTGGGCTGCTTGGTATCCAGCTGTTGGTTGATTCGAACAACCATCCATAGGAACATCTTCTCATAGACTGATTTAGCCAATGCACCCACTGAATTGTATACCTGTAAGAAACACAGCCATGACAGTAATGAAAGTTGAGTTAGCTTTAAAGTTGAAAGAACTGTCTGAACAAAATGAAAAGCTGATCAGCTCTCTAGGTACCTGTTGGACATTTTGTCCTTTAGTTACATATTCATTCCCGACTTTCACCCTGGGATAGCATAAAGCTTTGAGCATATCAGCAGAATTCAGACCCATCAGGTAGCCAGCTTTGTCAGCCACTAGGATAAGAGACAGCAAACGAGTTCAAAAGAGACAAAGAAAGGTGTCCTGGTCCTCTAGGATGTTTCTGTTACAAGGAGCTTACTTTCAGTGCTACTCAAATGCACCTATTGTCAAGGGAAGCTCCTCTCCAATGTCATGGAGAATGTTTTCCCCCCAAGAGAGGCAGCGTCTCAGCTGCAGCACGCTCCTCTTCCACATCTGGAGGGCTGCAGCAAGGCTTTGTCTTTATGTTTCTGTTTCCTTTCGGAGCATAAATTAAATCATTGACTTTGTGGAACTTGCAACAAACTTAAAGAATTTAGTTTCTGGAAGGGAAAATCATTCTCAAAGTGTTGGGCGCTTCATGGGACAGGGTTGCTAGCTTGTCTCCTGGTGCAGTTCACAAGCAAACTCTGCAGTCAACGCTACCTTCTGTGCTGTCTGGCTCTGCCTGCTCCTCCCGCTGCTTCTGCTTGAACTTCATGTTCCCGTAATGCATGACGGCCCCCGTCAGCTTGTACATCCCCACCTTCTCATCGGGGCTGAAGCCCAGGATGTCCACGGCGCGCTGCAGAGGCAACAGGCAAGTTGGGGCAGGTCAGAGAAGAGCAAGGGCTGAAGCACAAGGTGCTGTTAACAGCCATGTGTGATGCCATGGGAAGGTGGGGTTTCTCCCCCTGCCTCCCCGCCGCCTTGCCCGCACCAAGGGTGTGCAGCACCAGCCCGGCCCCGCGGCCGCCACGGGGGCTCTGCTGTACTCACGTCCGTCGCCAGCAGCTCCTCGCTGTCGTCAATACTGGCAACAGTGACTTCTCCTTGGCTCACGTAGGGGAAGTCGTAGGGGTTGGTGGAGATAAGGAGGAGATCTGCAGGTAGATGAGGCACCTTTGATGACACCGGGGCAGGTCACAGTGGAAAGGGAAAGCGCTCGCTGGGCCAAGCCCAGTACTGCTGACACTCACCAATGAGCTCTGGCTTTTTGTTGGACATTATCTGGTAAAAAATATGATAGCTCCTTTCACTGGGCAGCTGAAAAGTCACTCTGGATTTCTCCAGAAGATCTAACCAAAAGAGAGATGCCGTTCGTCTCCTGGTAAACTTGAGATCATAAATGCACAAATTCTGCATACACTGACTTGCTCCAACTCACAGGTTTCGATATCCGCAGAGGCCAGCTTGCCAGTTGTTCCAAAGTGAATCCGGATGAATTTTCCCTACCAAACAGTACAGATCAACCCACTGGTTATAGTGGTCAATGAATGAGCCATGTATTAGATGTCTGCATTCCGACAAATCTGAAATGAACTCACAAAGCGTGAGGAGTTGTCATTCCTCACGGTCTTGGCATTGCCAAAGGCCTCCAGCAATGGGTTGGCCTGGATGATCTGATCCTCCAGAGTTCCCTAGTTACAGGAAAAAAAGCTTCTTATCGAACTCCACTACAGGTTAATAACAAATATTGCAAAAGAGGTATTACAAACAGATCATTTTTACAGTTCATATGTGATTTTAACCTAAAATTTAGCAGAGTTTTTAAGCACTCATCAGCCATCACTTATGAATATTGCCATTGGTTTCAAAAGGAAGAGTGCTGAAAGACAGATCTGTATTTTGTTTCCTTCTCGTACCCGCTGTGATATACCAGGTACCATATACAGAGTCACTACAGTGGAGCTCAGGGAGCTTGAAATCTGTACAAGAGAGGTGCCTCCACATTCCTATTCACAAAGGCCATGGCAGCTAAAGAAAATGTGAAAATTCTGGGATTTTTTTCTGGAGGTTACTCCAGCCCAGGACACAGAGAGAGGTACAGCCTTTAGTAGGAAGCACCTAGCAAGGGAGAATGTAAAGTTTTGCAATTGCATTCAAACAACCAGCAGCCTTTCAGAATGCAGAAATACATCTCCAGACATGCTTCAAAGAGTGGGACATGGACAAAGCTTGAGACTCAGAAACCAAACTTAAAAAAGCAGAGAACAGAAACTCTCTGAGTTTTTTGCTGCATGACTGCAGAAGGAATGATCAACATGTAAAGTTTCGATATTGTATCACTCTTTTTAACTGCAAAAATATGAGAGGAATGAAGCTTCTGTGACTTTATGCCTCTCCTTTTCTGTGCAGGAAGCAGAGTCGCTGTGTGCTTTTTTGGAATGGTAGAGCAAAGCTTTTCTCAAGGCTTGTAGCAAAGTCATGATTGATCCCTAAGTAGTCAGGGCATGAAAGTGTTGCCAGGGATAATTTCCAGCACAAAAAATCAGGTTTTATCTAGATGAAAGATGCTCAAGTTGCTGCATCTTTGTACGTGGTGCAGCCTTTAACATCTTGGAGAGCAAGGGAGTGCCGTTCCCAACACTGTCTGCAGATGGCACAACGGGCTTAAATTAGTTTTTATTAGTCCACCATGAAGATGGACCCTATAAAATTAAGGGAACACAGGAGCATATGAAGCTCTGTCTTTTTTTTTTTTTAATTAAGGCAACACAGTAGCATATAAAGTTATATATATATATAAATAAAAAATCCCAAATCTCTAGAGTAATGCCCTCTCACGTGTATCTTTCAGCTTTCTAAATGAACTTCCTCATTTGAGAGGAGATGTGTGTGAGTGCAGCTGACTACACCAACCCCACACCTTTTTAGTGCCCCACTGTGACCAAGAAACTCACAAGGGAGCACCATGCATGCAGAACAGCATGGAAGAAGACATGGCAGTTCTTTACACAAGTTCATTCTGGATTCCTGTCTACAGGCTGGGTGACAAAGTGCTGGAGGCTGAGACAGTATTCTGGGGAAATGCTGTTACGTGCTTCCCTTATTCATATACTCTTGCCTGGCATCTGATTTCAGCCGGCATCTGAGATAGGATGCTGGGCAAGACAGAACTATAACCTGAGTGTTTTATTTAATGTTCTTATGAAGGGGCACATACTACTGTTACAGAGATCTGAATACTAAAAAAATAGAGTATTCTGTGAATAAACTTGGAAGAGGACAGAACAGGTGGTTGTCCGTCTGAGAGCCAGGTGATTTTCCTTATATCAAACATGGTCAGTACATGTCTCAGCTGTCTCAAAGTTTTTCTGAGATCAGTCCCAGCATAGTGAGCAGCTGGTGAAAGCTGAGCCCAGGAGATTCTGAAATGGTGCTGATGGAAAGAGTGCTTGTGATGAACTCTCCTTGGCCATAACAATCCATCAATCACAAACACCTGCCTCTGAGTGCGAAAAGAATATTCAGCCTTGGAATCTCCTTAGGTTCTGCTGTGCCCTTGTGTACTCAAATAACACACTGACACGTGTCACCCACTTTGATGCACATACCATCTCACAGACCGTGGTGACATACACTTGTGCCACAAGGATGTTTGTTGCTTGCTCTGTGCTAGGGAATGAAGCCCACGCCTTGCAAATGCACCAGTGGGCTCAAATTGCAGCAGCTGGGCTGCTCAGCAGAAAGGGGCATCAGAGCATGTGCTTTCTTCCCTGGAAGGATCCTTTCTGAGGTTACTTTCTAACTGTCAGGCAAGTGGTCCCAGCTGTCCCAAGTCAGTCCCTTTTCTTATGCTGCCCCTCAGGGCTGTTACGTTCATCACAGGCAGGAGAACAAGCCGGTGCAAACTACTACCTGATGCAATTGAAATGACTCTTAACTTCAGCACAATCACTCTGGAGTTCAGAGTTCCTGCACTTCCCCTGTCAACAGATATGAAACAAGGAATAGGAATGGCACAACCACGTGCCGTGGGAACCAACTGCTCTCTTTACACTTGCAGGCACTCAGGTGCTGTGGATGTGGCTGATCTCGTAGAATACTAATGGATAGATGCATAGACAGACAGTCGGCACAGAGAAAACTGCTGTCTTATATTATCTTCCTCTCCCTGTTTAAGACTTCCCCTGTGTAAATGGAAACTGGAGAGAAACTGAGTCTTGGGCCAGTAAGAAAATGTTTCTTTAAGTAAAGTTCCTCTAAGGGAGGGAAGGAGGCCAGGTAGCAGGGGTAAACGAGTGTGGGTGTGCTTGGACTGTGCATCCTGACTGTCTCCTCAGTTGTGCTACACTTTCTGCCTTTTGATAGTCCTGCAGCCCAAAAATATGCATTCATTATTTCTGCTCTGCAGGCACAGTCTTGGTCAAACACTGGAAGGGGGAGCCAATGACATACCTGCATTTTGCCAGGCTGTTGGTCTTTCTTCTTCTCACCAGTAACTGCAATTGTTGCAAAGTACTGGATGACACGCTTTGTATTCACAGTCTTCCCTGCACCGGATTCCCCGCTGTTGAAATGAAAATATTGTTACAGGAAACAGGAAACATTTTTGCTTCTCTGTCAGCTTTGTCACACATACCAAAATGTACTCACGTGATAAGGATTGACTGATTGTTACGATCTGAAAACAAAGTCACAGAAAGAGCTGTTCAAATGAGATGTGGAGAGCTTTTGTTCCTCAGACATCACTAACTGACTTCAAGGGAAAGAACTATATTGTAACTGTATTTATCACTTTGTAGCCAGATAAGGTAAATTCTGCATTAGTCTGCATGTGGATTTTTTTTGGACAAAGAGGGATGGAGCAGCCCAAAATCTAACTCCAAGTGGTGGTTCTTTATAAGGCTTCCCACTTACTATTTGTTTTCTTTTATGTACAGACCTCAGTTTAAATATTGTTTAATTGGAATCAGATTCTCTGCTGTGTTTCTTCCTTACTGTTTCTTTAAATTCCGTACTAGGAGAGTGGGCACAAAGCCATATAGCTAGCTACTGCCTTTCCTTCATTATCTGACAGCGCAGAGGTCATTAAGGTGCCACGGGCAGACTAATCTTGACTTCTGCCAGAGGGCTATGGGAGCTGTTGCCATCAGGCACTGAGTAGAATAACACCTAAGATGCCTGAACTGTCAAGTGTTCCTTGACCAAGCAGCCAGCCCTGCATATGTCAGGGTTTCCCATTCTTGCCAAATGACTCACCAGTTAGCATGAACTGATAGGCGTTGTCAGAGATGGAGAAGATGTGTGGAGGGGCCTCCTGGCGCTTCTTGCCTCGGTAGCCAGCTACCACCTCCGGGTTGTACACCGGCAGCCACTTGTAGGGGTTGACAGTGACACAGAAGAGTCCCGAGTAGGTCTGCGAGGAAGGGAGACAGCACGTTGGCTTCCACTTAGCCTGGCAGAGCAGTTCCACCTAGCCGCCCAAAGGAAGACTGCTGCTGGTACTTACGTAGATCATCCAGGCTGCATAACGCTCTTTGAGGTTGTACAGCACAGCGGGTTCATGGAGGTGTGTCATCATGGCCATGTCCTCAATTTTATCAAATTTGGGAGGATTCATGGGAAAGACTTCATCATCCTTTACAGTCACAGTCTGACAAAACCAGAAGGGAACAACAGGAGAAGGAATCTAAGCCAGGGAACTGCCTGAACTGGAGGATCATGTATGAGTAACAGCTGGTATCACTTACTGTATCATCATATGTTTTAACTGTGACTTTGCCACCTTCTCTACTCTGTATGGTACCTTTCACATACATTTGCTTTTCATCCACTACAAAACAGGCTGCCTTAGCATCAAATGGGCGATTCTGGGCTTCAATTCTCTCCTTCTCAGGCTTCCGTAAATAGGGAGCAGCTTCTCCAAAGATTGCCATCTCTGCATCTGAACTCATGGCTGGAGTTGCTCTGGAGGAATGCAGAGAAGTTTCAGAGAACCTGTGCATTTGTAATTTATATTTATCCAGAAAGTGATCATGCTCAATGACTAAAAGGAAGAAGAGGACTAACCAACGTCAGGCACTTAACTTCTGCCTCAATTTTAAGTACCCACTGAAGAAGTCCTAATAAAGAAAGTCCCTTTTGTAGACAGAGGTGTCTTTGAAGATATCCCCCTTAAACGGGATGCCTGTGTGCCCAAGTGAGGGCAGAGAGAATATTAAGCTAGAAGTCTTCAGAAGCCTCTCCTGCTGTACCTTCACCTGCTATTCACCCAGCTGCACAGCCACATACTTCTCAAAGCCGCATACACATAGCCACTCAGATAGCTTGTCTCATTAGACATCTAAAAATTTAGACACAAGTAAGATCCATAAGTTAAGCAGATTAGCTCTCACACATAATTTCTAAGTGGAGGTATTATTTCCACCCTTCTGTTTTCTATCTTTTAATACCAAGCAGGGAAATTTCAACTAGCTTCTGTCTGTACCAAGCACTGGAACAAATTGCGAGCGTCAATCATCACCTATCTAAAGCCAAACATATTTATCATATGAATCAAATATAAAATATCCTTTTAGATCTGTGACAAAATTAGTTAATAAAGGAATATAATTATATTGAAGGTAATAATGAATAGCATAGTATTATCTAGGTAAATCAGTACTTGATATAACATTTCAATGAACTTTAATTACAAAGTACTTTTTAGCTTTAACGTATTATATAGACTAATATTGGTTATGAATCATTAAAAGACAATTAATGTGTACCAATCATTCAGTTAGGGATTTGTCTAGTAGAAATATTTCAGAAAACTGCTTTATGCTTGGTTTTATTTTACATTTTTAGCAATATCTAGTAAAAATTCTTCAACACAAATAGATGCTATTGGTTGCTACAGTCAGAAGGACTGACATGGATAATTCAACATCATCTGGAAATAACACAGGCAGAAATAATGTAGGCAGGAACTAGCATAAACAGAATGTTCTTCCCCAGGTAAGCTAATATACAGGCTAGCAAAAACAAAATAAAAAAATTCTAAACTCCTGCTACTTCATGGGCTGTCTGATGCACTGCGGTACTAAAACAGATAAAAGGACAGAATTGAACAACTCAAATTCCAAGGCATCACAGTACTGAAACAATCAATCAACACAGAATGATTTTATGTGCAAGAAAACGATGAAAGGAGTCTGAAGGCATTTGTAATGCTGCTTTTGGTCACATTGCTGTAGAAGTGCTGTTCTCTCTCAGCAAAACCTTTCTGCTATGGGATATGCACCTTGCAGGACTCTGAGGGACTGCATCTCTTAAGAGCCTTTAATACGCAGGAATTTCAAAGCACTGAATCCAGAACCTTTAATGTACATTGAAGGTATTCTATGTATAGAGAGGCCAGCATTTTTGCCTATGTGATCCTGCCCCTGAGTGGCTCAAGGGAAGCAACATGAAAGAAAGAGAGAAATTATTTCACAGTGTCCATGAAAAGGTTAAGCAGAGGATCAGAAAATGCCAATAGGTTATCAGAAAATTTCTCAAGGGGCACAGTCTGTTAAACTACTGAATGTCTGTGGTGGGAATAGTGTAAAATTCAGATCTTTATGCATTCATGAACAGAGAAGAAGGCATTCTCTGGGAGAATAACCTGTACTTCCATCCCTTTCAGCTCCAATATCAGTGAGTGTTTTTTGGTATTAAGATGGAAGGCACATGTGTGGACGGTTCCTTCTGTTGCTTTGGTGAACTCTCCCAGTCACTCAATCACTAACCTTCCCTAGAAAACCTAGAAGGGAATGGTGCATATTAAGTTCTCTGTGAAGGTAACTTTTTGTACATAAACATCTGCCTATCAGACAGGAGACAAGATCGTCCTGAACTTTGTCTGGTTTCAGGACCTATGTGATAAGCCAAAGTCAGCATATAATGTTCTAGACCTTACCCCAGAGAAAACTAACTGAAGGCAGGATAAGCTTAGACCCTTCTTGAATTGTACTTTGAGCCTCCTCTCTGAACACAACCTCAGTTTCAGGCTTCCAGCAGTTGTGCAGATGGCAGGGGGTGAATTTTAATTGTCTATAAATCCTGTAATCTCAGGTTACACCACAAAAATATATTACTGTCACTGTCTCTCATGTCCTCTTGGCTAAGCCTGAGTATCTGTCATTTTTCTTGCACGATAAATGGAATATTTTCTACCAAGAACTGTGAATATGCTCATATTGATTAAAATAGCATATATATCCTTTTCAGTGAACCTGGTTCTGCAGCATGGTCTTTTGACACCTGCCTTTGCCATTGTTTGGGTGAGCTTCATTCATTGCTCAGGATCAATTAGCAAAACTACACATTATTTGTTAAACCCTTACCTTCAGAGAGCCCAGGAGGAAATCTGCTTTCAATATCTCTGTGGAATGGTTAAAGAAAGGACAGAGAGAGTTAAATCAAAACCAGTCCATTGTCTCAAGCATATGTTCTATCAAACATTGAGAAACCTTGTGAGGTCTGTCCCAACAGCTGTACACAGAGCCTTACAACTCTTAAGCTAGAGCCAAATCCCACAGAAAATCTTGTGTTCTTCCCCACATTACCATGATCTGCAGAAAATAAATCTAATGTCTAGGAAAAGATCAGCTATATTACATATATTTTCCCAATCAATTTCAACTGCCTTCAGAGTTAGTTTTCCCGTGCCTTTCATAGGGCTTGGAAGTAGCAAAGTTTGTAGAAGGCCCCTCCAAGGAATGGCATGGCATGACTCTTCTGCTTCTGCTTGTGCCACCGCACTGGAGTGGTTTGGGTCATATAACCTTGACATTGCATGTAAAGCATGACCAGAAAGCAGGGAATGAGAGGAAAAGCCCCTATGTATTCCACCTCTTTGCAGAGCTGTGGAGGTGCCATGGTCAGAGTACGAAGCAAGCAGATGGGACTTACCGTGAGATGCTGAGGTAACAAAGAATAAGGTTGCCTTCAGCCGTGGCTCTTTATATGTAACCTTCTGCCCACACAGCATTCAAGCGCTCTATTTTTGGTCAATAATAATTTACTCTTTAGTTGTAAACGTGTTGAAGCTCTGATCTCTCTGCTAATTACTCAGAGACAGGATTGGTTTAAGGTTGTATGGAGTCAGCTGCACTGACCTGTTCTTTTCACATTGCTCTGTGCCAGGATGGAGGATGGAGAAACCGAAAGACAGCTCTGATAATGCCAAATAAGGCAACACTTGGGTCCTGGCTTCAAGAGCTTGCTTTAACCAACAAGAAGGTGTTTTTTTTTTTTCTAATTGTGCACAATTATTTCCTTATGGACTATGATTTTAAGGGATCCCATCATATCCTCTCTGTCTATCCACACGTGCTGATAGAGAAGGAGGAAGACTTAGTGAGGCAGAATTTTTCTCTCATTAAATTTCTTTATACCACTGTGTGGGGTGCTGGCAAGCCTGAAACCAGCCTCAAGCTTGGGACAGAGTAAGACAAATGCCAGCTTCAGGACCACAAGGCAGTCTTGCAGTCCTGGGCTGTAGGTTTACAATACCTGAGGCCTGCAGGCATACTCAAGGTCTCAGCCTGCGGGAAGGAGCCTGGCTTCTGTGCCACTCTGTTATCCTGTAGAGGATGTCATGGAGCAGGCTGAACATCTAACCAGAATAACTTTGACCTGCTCTGTAAGGGTATGTGGAAGGAGAGTGTTTCTTTAAGAGTATATCTGGTTAAGGACCGTTTTTTACACCACAAGGGGCAGTAAGAAAGGGAGGAAGCCATAAACAAGAACGTGCTGGGACACAAACCTGACTGACAAATGGTAAGGAAGGAGGTGATGGGAACCAAACCCTGTCAGTCACACTACTTGATGAAGGCATGTGAGAGTGTGAAAATGTTTATTCCAGCAAGGTTACCAGATCAGGGACCTTGTCAGTTGGGAAAATAAGGTAAAAGGGGGAACAAGAAACAATATACAGAGACACAGACCTGACAAAAGATGGAGACAATGAGAAGAAAGAAGCCTCGGTTCACACTAATTGATGGGCTATCAACAAACTACAGGTGCCACTTCCAGGAAGATCAACCTGGACTTCATGACTGATAAGACTGTGAACCAGGGGAGATCCCAGACAGGGGTGGGGTGGGTGCAGGAACTGACAGAGCTGTACAAACCCATGAGGGGATGTGTAGGGGAAGGGGGAGCAGGGAGGAACGAAGAGGGGGGTAAACAGAAAAGGGTATAAGGGACTGGTCGCATGTAAAATGGGGCCAGTCAGTGCGCTTGTCTGGCTGAGCCCTGCACCTGACCACCGCAGTCTGTCCTGTCTTCTTACATCTTCTTATTAAATCTTTTCTTGACTAGCTCTCTGTGTAATCTCACTCCCTGTCCCATGTATGTGTATGCATGCATGGACTAAGTGCCAGCCACTGGTGAGGCCTCTGTGTGTGTGTGAGTAAAAATTGGTGCCAACTACTGGAATTAGGCTGGGGGCACCCCTGGCCTGTGGTGTCAGCTGCTGGAGCCAGTGGGGTCTCATCATCAGCTACTGGAGTGAGTGGGGGTCTTTAGCTTCCAGCTGCTTGGATGGTAATGGTGTGTTCCCAAACCCAGCTACTGGGGACACTGGGGTGAGTGAGGTGAGTGAGGGGCTCAGTGCCAGTGGTTGGAGTGGGACCAGAATTAACAACCCTTGTGCCTGGTGCTGGCTGCTGGGGGGAGCTGAGCACCTGTGTCTTCCCCAGTCCCCGTGTGCATGGTGTGTGCATGTGCATTCACCAGGAGCAGGGGGGCCTCAGGTCCAGGCTGGGATATCAGGCAGGCAGGGAGTTTATGCTGGTATGCCCAGGGGGACTTGTGAATGTGGGGTGCCTGAGGGATGAGTGTGTGAGTGCTGCGTGTTTGCAAATATCAAGCTGGACCAGCTGGCAAGTAGGTAACTGTGGGGTGGGTCAGAGGGTCGGGGTCCGAGCAGAGGTGCTGGGAGGACAGAGGGATCTGAAAATGTTCATGTGCTTGTGAACCTCGTGAGCGTGTGTGTGTGCCAGCAGCAGTGACCTCCTGTCTCCGCCAGTCCCAGGGGAGGAGGGGATGTGTCTGTCTGTGCTCATGTCATGTGGGTCCTGTTGATGGCACCGTGTGGGTGCTGTTGATAGCAGCATCTTGGCTGTGGCAGTCTCTGTGACCACTTGTGTCAGCATCCTCTGTGTGTGTGACTCTGTGTCTGTGTGTCTGTCTTTGGGACATGTGTTCAGCTTTGCTACTGGTTGAACCCACAAACGGGAAAGTGGCAGCTGCGTCCCTCAGCCTGGGCAGAGACCCTGGGTCCCTGGGCAAAAGGCTGGGCTCCAGTGGCCAGGCAGGATTACCGGGCTGGAGTGGCTGAAGGAGATGGACATGTGTTCTAACATCACTTAACATGTTCCATCACAGAGGTGCAATGGTTTTGGGAGGAGGTGTCGGAAACTAAAGTTTTTCACAAGCATTTACTGGAGCCCTGCTGCATACCAGGTCCCTGTGTTAGGAGTGTGTAGGTGGAGACCTCATTCACAAAAATGCTCTAGTTGGACATGGTGACAGCTTTTGAGTTGAGGATGTGCTGCCTGCCAAGTCATGAGTGTAGAGGAGGAAATTCCACTGTCAGGAATGAAGGAATGTCCCCAGATAAGCACTATGGGCCCCTCAGAGGTGGCTGTCCACAACTGACACTTTGTCACTGCTGCCGGAACTTCCCACTTCACCACCTGTACCAGTAAGGTACCACCAGTGGGAGCTCACCATCATCCTTCCACTGCATCCTTGACCTCTTGAACCACTATAACCATTTTTCACTGCAGCACCCATCCTTGGACAAGTGTTATCGCCACTGCCATCTCCCTCAGTGAGGATGTCTCACTGAGGTAGAAGGAGGAAGTATGAATGCTTGGTTTTATGTGTTGTCTCTGAAGTTTTGGTTTATATATTGAATAAAAGCCCTTTTTCATCTTTTGCACAGACTACCTATCCATACCACATCTTCCAAAGCCAGTCCACATTTGAACTTCCTGTTTGATGGCAGTCATTAGTAAGCCATGTGACAAACAAGTGGTTACCAGTGTGATGACAGCACAGCCAACTCATATTTGAAGGAAATGGTCACACTGGCAGCATACTATGAACTGAGCCTGTCACAGGTGAAGAGGTATAATGTGGCAGTACCTGATCATAAATGCAACACTGATTTGTTTGAAGAAGCTGTGTGGGGATAGAACATTATAATAGGATGGTGTTCTCCACTCCTCTTTTCATCCTCTCTAGTCATGGATGTACACTTCTCCAAACATGTTGGGATTTTGCTACACATATCTATCTCCAGCCTCATTCCTAGTTCACATCCCTCCCCATGTTCACCTGCAGTCCTTCCATGCTCCCTAGCCCAAGTCTGTCCCTAACTGTCTTTGGGTCCTCAACCCTGACCTGTCTCTAACCGAAACTATCCATGTCTATGTGCTGTCCCTGATGTTCCTCAGGTTCTTAGTGCTGGGCACTATGAAGTTTCCAGTCTGCAGTCCCTACTTAATCTAGCCTGTTCATTGCCTGAGATTAGCCTAGGAATCAGTCATAAAGTTTGCTTGCTTTTTATCTCCTATTCTCCTGTTTAAACTATCAATTCCCAAGTCTGTGTGTGCTTGCCATTTCTGCAACAGCCTAATCAGTCTCTCAAGATCTCTTACTGGAGGTGCTCATTGGCCTTATCTTTGTCCTGGCAGGACTATGAACAGCGGTAGCTACTGGATATTAGTTATGAAGGTGGTAGGGAGTAGAAGTAACCGTGTCTTCTGAGTGTAGATGTCTAAGTGGTGTTATGTTGGGCACATAGATGTTGACACATAGGGATGAAGATCAGCATTTTCTAAGAGCTTTGACTGGGGGATGGGATGTAGTTGAGAGTAATTGTTGTCAAACACAGGGCTGTCTGAAATGGTGTCAGCTGGCTGCTTTTAGTCACATGAATTGTATCCCATATTTCTGTTCTCTATTCCTTTGTCTCAGTATATGAGCTATTAGTCAGAGAAAGCACAAAATTGCATTATACATCAAAGGAGGTGGGACTGAAAACTCCTAAAATCAGCTGCTTTCTTCCCCCCACCTTCCTCTTCTTCAGTGAGAGACCTAGATATAATTCCTTCCTCTGTCATGGGCCGCTTCAACCTATAAAACCTTTGGACAAAAACATAAGAACAGACATATTTTGTCCCTCAAATCCATCGTGCTGTCCCCAGCCATGGCCAGGACAGATATGCAGGAAAGAATGTAAGAACAGGGTACACATTTAGTGCTACTTACCCAAAGTGCTCTCCCAGCCTGCAAAAGCTAATGGTTCAAGGAATCCCTGATCCTGATGTTATGCCTTTAGATTAAACAGTTCTTAATGGATTTCTTCTATGAAATTATTCAGTCATTTTTGTACTCCTGTAAGCATTTAGCATTTACAGTATCCTGTAAGTTAATTACACTTACGAAAAGCAACCACTTTTATTTGTTCTCAGCCATCCATCTGAAAAATTAATTGGTGTCATCTACAGTGAAACATTATTTCCTATCTACCCTCTTTTTCCACCCATGCATTTATACTCCTTAATAATTCCTGATTCAGAAGGGATCATATTGCTTTGTTCACTATTGTTATCCTTCTCTAAGTCTTCCCTGGTTCATTCATCTCCTTTTGGGGTATGTGTAGCTACATGCAGTATTCAAGCTGTGAGTACATCACTTATTTATACACTCATGTAATAATTCCTCTTTGTGCTCTATTCCTTTCCTAATAATGTAAAACAATGGATTTCCCTTTTTGAACGATTACCAAGCATAGAAGCTGATGTTTTCAGAGGAATAGCTATTGCATCTGTGTGATCTCTTCTGAGTAGTGATGGTCATCTTAGAACCCATTTCTGTGTGTAAAAATGGGATTACGTTTTTCTCATGGGCATCATTTCACATTTATTATTATTAATTTAGTCTGCAGCTTTATCACTGAATTACAATGAGGAAAGCAAGGAATGAAACTCTCCATCCTTTCTCTTGAAGCTGCTCTGATATGAAGAAAAATTTCAAAGTGTGCTGAGTTAGAACAAACATGAGCAAGCCGGAGATAACCACAGCTCTGTAGGATCACCAGCAAGGAAGTGTCCATTTATACTATTTAATCAGTGGTTGCTTGCTATAAAATATATGAAGAAGCCTTTGAATAAGGTTTATCATGTAGATTAAACAGATGGATTTCCTAACCGGTTGGAAGTCATCCCTACTTCTCTGCCTGTGTCCCAATCGCTCCTGTAGACTTTTTTTTTTTTTTCTTTTCTCTTGAAGAGTAGAACTTCAGAAGGAATGTTGAGAATGTTAATCCATTCCCACATGGGCCTATGCACACGCTGTGAGCTTGCTGAGAGCTGTATAGCTATGGGAATGAGAGCTTGGAATCTGAATTCCACAAATTACACTGAGTTGATTTCAGATCTCTCATAGCTTGCATAAATCCTCTTACCATTGGATTATTTTATACAGGACTTGAGGTGGCAAAGTAGATTTGTCATCATTGCCTCATCTTTTCTTTATTTTAAAGACAGAAGAAATATTTGATTTAAACTTTAGAGGACATGAAATCTTATCACCTCTTTATAAAATTGACCCAGATCCTTATCCAGAAAGAGATGGATTTTCAGATGCATTGTTGTCATTGCTTCATGTTGGTTCAATCCAGGGAATGTCCGTGGTGCATTTACACTGTTCTCATTGGCTGCCTGCTATTTCGGTACGCTGTATAGGAAGTAAAGGCATCTAAGACGGTATATTGGATTCTGTTACAGAAAATGGACTCCTTCAAGTCTGGCATTGCAACATGCAGTGTTGAGCTGTGTCCTATTTAGGCCTTTTCTCTTGCTTCTTGAGTCTTTTTTAGTATGTTTTTTCAATGCTTTTATTACACTGTTTTTTTTTTAAATCAGAGTTGTTGCCAGTCTGTCGCAGTCTGGCCTGAAGTGTGAGCACAGACATTGCATGAAATGACAAAGATAACTACTCAGATGTGGAGATAATATTATTACTGTATTTTTCTTTGACCGATTGCTATGTATCAAAGATTTAAATTAGCTGTGCTGGTTGCAGCACCGAACTTGCATGCACTTTTTACATTTTAGCAGTCTCAGGACCTGGTTTTGGTACCCGTCCTCCCCCATCTGTATTACAGGCTGCATTCTTCATTATTTGCTGTATGCACTTACATTTGCATTTTAATTATGTGCATCTTTAGCTTAACCATAGGGATAATGGAACCATGATTACTCTTTGTCAGAGACTGTTTTGTCTTTTATATCTGACTCATCTAATTCTTTGGTAATAAAAGTGATTTTGCATTTTCTCCTGGGTCATTTTTTTGTTAAAACAGTTTTTGGTGAAGAACCAATCCTTTCCAAAAGCACACCCACCCACTGGTGACCCTACACAGACAGAATCGTTTTGACACCTGTCAATTAAGCAATTTTTAATCTATATACTGTGTACTGCTCTGGTTTTGTGGTGTGCTGGCTTACCAAAATACATACAAATGCAAACTGGTAACAGATCTATGTGCTATTAGTATTGTTGCTTTTAACAAGAAAGTATATAAACTCATAAATATCAACACAATTTAAGCTACCTTAGAAAGACAGTACAAATGACTGTATTTAGTTTGGCATATCAAGTATTCCAGTGGTTGCCTCAAATCAGTACCAATATGATTAGTCTATTATTTACAACACTATTGTAAGTGTTACAAACATTGATAATATTTACAGAATTTTAAATTACTACCTGCCCTCTGGGGGTTCCCCAATATTTCAAGAATTATTGAAAATCAGTATTAATGATGCTTTTGAAATATAATGTCTGCTTGCCAGATTGTCAGAACAAGTTAAATCAGAAGACACATGCGGAAGGAAAGAAGAAAATGACTGGTATGGAGTAACTTCCACCTGAGGAATGACTAAGTAGACTTTGAATCTCCAGCTTGAAAAAGATTCAGTGGAGAAGGTAATACGGGCAATATAGGTAATATAGGTTTAG